>NC_030685.2:0-212500 GCF_000004195.4 Xenopus tropicalis
CGGCTCTCTCATCTCTCATCTCTCATCTCTCATCTCTCATCTCTCATCTCTCTCTCATCTCTCATCTCTCATCTCTCATCTCTCATCTCTCATCTCTCATCTCTCATCATCTCTCATCATCTCTCATCATCTCTCATCATCTCTCATCATCTCTCATCATCTCATCATCTCTCATCATCTCTCATCTCTCATCATCTCTCATCTCTCATCTCTCATCTCTCATCTCTCATCTCTTATCATCTCTCATCTCTCATCATCTCTCATCATCTCTCATCTCTCATCATCTCCTCTCTCCCTATGCTAATGCAGAGGCAGCAGAAAGTAGAGGACGCTGAGAATTGCTAGCCTGTGCGGCCTTCTTTCCCTATGCTAATGCAGAAAGTAGAAGGTGCTGAGCATTGCTAGCCGGCAAGGCTAGCTAGCCTGTGCGAACCTCTCTCCCTATGCTAATGCAGGGGCAGCAGAAAGTAGAGGATGCTGAGGATTGCTAGCATGTGCGGCCCTATCTCCCTATGCTAATGCAGAGGAAGCAGAAAGTAGAGGACGCTGAGGATTGCTAGCCTGTGCGGCCTTCTCTCCCTATGCTAATGCAGAGGAAGCAGAAAGTAGAGGGTTCTGAGGATTGCTAGCCGGCAAGGCTACCTAGCCTGTGCGGCCCTCTCTCCCTATGCTAATGCAGAGGCAGCAGAAAGTAGAGGACGCTTAGGATTGCTAGCTGGCAAGGCTACCTAGCGTTAGCTACCCTCTGCGGCACTCTCATCATCTCTCATCATCTCTCATCATCTCTCATCATCTCTCATCATCTCTCATCATCTCTCATCATCTCTCATCATCTCTCATCATCTCTCATCATCTCTCATCATCTCTCATCATCTCTCATCATCTCTCATCATCTCTCATCATCTCTCATCATCTCTCATCATCTCTCATCATCTCTCATCATCTCTCATCATCTCTCATCTCTCATCATCTCTCTCCCTATGCTAATGCAGAGGCAGCAGAAAGTAGAGGACGCTGAGAATTGCTAGCCTGTGCGGCCCTCTCTCCCTATGCTAATGCAGAAAGTAGAAGGTGCTGAGCATTGCTAGCCGGCAAGGCTAGCTAGCCTGTGCGAACCTCTCTCCCTATGCTAATGCAGAGGCAGCAGAAAGTAGAGGATGCTGAGGATTGCTAGCCTGTGCGGCCTTCTCTCCCTATGCTAATGCAGAGGAAGCAGAAAGTAGAGGGTGCTGAGGATTGTTAGCCTGTGCGGCTCTCTCTCCCTATGCTAATGCAGAGGCAGCAGAAATTAGAGGACGCTGAGGATTGCTAGCTGGCAAGGCTACCTAGCCTGAGCGACTCTCTCATCTCTCATCTCTCCTCATCTCTCCTCATCTCTCCTCATCTCTCCTCATCTCTCCTCATCTCTCCTCATCTCTCCTCATCTCTCCTCATCTCTCCTCATCTCTCCTCTCTCCTCTCTCCTCTCTCCTCTCTCCTCTCTCCTCTCTCCTCTCTCATCTCTCATCTCTCATCATCTCCTCTCTCATCTCTCATCTCTCATCATCTCCTCTCTCCCTATGCTAATGCAGAGGCAGCAGAAAGTAGAGGACGCTGAGAATTGCTAGCCTGTGCGGCCTTCTCTCCCTATGCTAATGCAGAAAGTAGAAGGTGCTGAGCATTGCTAGCCGGCAAGGCTAGCTAGCCTGTGCGAACCTCTCTCCCTATGCTAATGCAGGGGCAGCAGAAAGTAGAGGATGCTGAGGATTGCTAGCATGTGCGGCCCTATCTCCCTATGCTAATGCAGAGGAAGCAGAAAGTAGAGGGTGCTGAGGATTGCTAGCCTGTGCGGCCCTCTCTCCCTATGCTAATGCAGAGGAAGCAGAAAGTAGAGGGTTCTGAGGATTGCTAGCCGGCAAGGCTACCTAGCCTGTGCGGCCCTCTCTCCCTATGCTAATGCAGAGGCAGCAGAAAGTAGAGGACGCTTAGGATTGCTAGCTGGCAAGGCTACCTAGCGTTAGCTACCCTCTGCGGCAATCTCTCATCTCTCATCTCTCATCTCTCATCTCTCATCTCTCATCTCTCATCTCATCATCTCTCATCATCTCTCATCATCTCTCATCATCTCTCATCATCTCTCATCATCTCTCATCATCTCTCATCATCTCTCATCATCTCTCATCATCTCTCATCATCTCTCATCATCTCTCATCATCTCTCATCATCTCATCATCTCATCATCTCTCATCATCTCTCATCATCTCTCATCATCTCTCATCATCTCTCATCATCTCTCATCATCTCTCATCATCTCTCAATCATCTCTCATCTCTCATCTCTCATCTCTCTCTCCCTATGCTAATGCAGAGGCAGCAGAAAGTAGAGGACGCTGAGAATTGCTAGCCTGTGCGGCCCTCTCTCCCTATGCTAATGCAGAAAGTAGAAGGTGCTGAGCATTGCTAGCCGGCAAGGCTAGCTAGCCTGTGCGAACCTCTCTCCCTATGCTAATGCAGAGGCAGCAGAAAGTAGAGGATGCTGAGGATTGCTAGCCTGTGCGGCCTTCTCTCCCTATGCTAATGCAGAGGAAGCAGAAAGTAGAGGGTGCTGAGGATTGTTAGCCTGTGCGGCTCTCTCTCCCTATGCTAATGCAGAGGCAGCAGAAATTAGAGGACGCTGAGGATTGCTAGCTGGCAAGGCTACCTAGCCTGAGCGACCCTCTGCGGCTCTCTCATCTCTCATCTCTCATCTCTCATCTCTCATCTCTCATCTCTCATCTCTCATCTCTCATCTCTCATCTCTCATCTCTCATCTCTCATCTCTCATCTCTCATCTCTCATCTCTCATCTCTCATCATCTCTCATCATCTCTCATCATCCTCTCATCTCTCATCATCTCTCATCATCTCTCATCATCTCCTCTCTCATCATCTCCTCTCTCATCATCTCCTCTCTCATCTCTCCTCTCTCATCATCTCCTCTCTCATCATCTCCTCTCTCATCATCTCCTCTCTCATCTCTCCTCTCTCATCTCTCCTCTCTCATCATCTCCTCTCTCATCATCTCCTCTCTCATCATCTCCTCTCTCATCATCTCCTCTCTCCCTATGCTAATGCAGAGGCAGCAGAAAGTAGAGGACGCTGAGAATTGCTAGCCTGTGCGGCCTTCTTTCCCTATGCTAATGCAGAAAGTAGAAGTGCTGAGCATTGCTAGCCGGCAAGGCTAGCTAGCCTGTGCGAACCTCTCTCCCTATGATAATGCAGGGGCAGCAGAAAGTAGAGGATGCTAAGGATTGCTAGCATGTGCGGCCCTATCTCCCTATGCTAATGCAGAGGAAGCAGAAAGTAGAGGGTGCTGAGGATTGCTAGCCTGTGCGGCCTTCTCTCCCTATGCTAATGCAGAGGAAGCAGAAAGTAGAGGGTGCTGAGGATTGCTAGCCGGCAAGGCTACCTAGCCTGTGCGGCCCTCTCTCCCTATGCTAATGCAGAGGCAGCAGAAAGTAGAGGACGCTTAGGATTGCTAGCTGGCAAGGCTACCTAGCGTTAGCTACCCTCTGCGGCAATCTCTCATCTCTCATCTCTCATCTCTCATCTCTCATCTCTCATCTCTCATCTCTCATCTCTCATCTCTCATCTCTCATCTCTCATCTCTCATCTCTCATCTCTCATCTCATCATCTCTCATCTCATCATCTCCTCTCTCCCTATGCTAATGCAGAGGCAGCAGAAAGTAGAGGACGCTGAGAATTGCTAGCCTGTGCGGCCTTCTTTCCCTATGCTAATGCAGAAAGTAGAAGGTGCTGAGCATTGCTAGCCGGCAAGGCTAGCTAGCCTGTGCGAACCTCTCTCCCTATGCTAATTCAGGGGCAGCAGAAAGTAGAGGATGCTGAGGATTGCTAGCATGTGCGGCCCTATCTCCCTATGCTAATGCAGAGGAAGCAGAAAGTAGAGGGTGCTGAGGATTGCTAGCCTGTGCGGCCTTCTCTCCTTATGCTAATGCAGAGGAAGCAGAAAGTAGAGGGTTCTGAGGATTGCTAGCCTGTGCGGCCCTCTCTCCCTATGCTAATGCAGATGAAGCAGAAAGTAGAGGGTTCTGAAGATTGCTAGCCGGCAGGCTACCTGCCTGTGCGGCCTCTCTCCCCTATGCTAATGCAGAGGCAGCAGAAAGTAGAGGACGCTTAGGATTGCTAGTTGGCAATGCTACTAGCGTTAGCTACCCTCTGCGGCACTCTCTCATCTCTCATCTCTCATCTCTCATCTCTCATCTCTCATCTCTCATTCTCTCATCTCTCATCTCTCATCTCTCATCTCTCATCTCTCATCTCTCATCTCTCATTCTCATCATCTCTCATCTCTCATTTCTCTCATCCTCTCATCTCTCATCTCTCCATCTCTCATCTCTCTCCCTATGCTAATGCAGATGCAGGAGAAAGTAGAGGACGCTGAGAATTGCTATCCTGTGCGGCCCTCTCTCCCTATGCTAATGCAGAAAGTAGAAGATGCTGAGCATTGCTAGCCGGCAAGGCTAGCTAGCCTGTGCGAACCTCTCTCCCTATGCTAATGCAGAGGCAGCAGAAAGTAGAGGATGCTGAGGATTGCTAGCCTGTGCGGCCTTCTCTCCCTATGCTAATGCAGAGGAAGCAGAAAGTAGAGGGTGCTGAGGATTGTAAGCCTGTGCGCTCTCTCTCCCCTATGCTAATGCAGAGGCAGCAGAAATTAGAGGACGCTGAGGATTGCTAGCCGGCAAGGCTACCTAGCCTTAGCGACCCTCTGCGGCTCTCTCATCTCTCATCTCTCATCTCTCATCTCTCATCTCTCATCTCTCATCTCCATCTCTCATCCTCTCATCTCTCACTCTCAATTCTCATCTCTCATCTCTCATCTCTCATCTCTCATTTCTCTCTCCCTATGCTAATGCAGAGGCAGCAGAAAGAGAAGGACGCTGAGAATTGTTAGCCTGTGCGGCTCTCTCTCCCTATGCTAATGCAGAGGCAGCAGAAATTAGAGGACGCTGAGGATTGCTAGCCGGCAAGGCTAGCCTTAGCCCTCTGCGGCTCTCTCCTCTCTCCTCTCTCCTGCTCTCCTCTTCCTCTTCTCCTCTCTCCTCTCTCCTCTCTCCTCTCTCCTCTCTCCTCTCTCGCTCCTCCTCATCTCTCATCAATCTATCATCTCTCATCACTCTCATCATCTTCATCTCTCCTCTCTCCCTATTGCTAATGCAGAGGCAGCAGAAAGTAGAGGGCGCTGAGGATTGCCCTAAGCCTGGCGGCCCTCTCCTCCCTATGCTTTGCAGAAAGTAGAACTGAGCATTTGCTAGCCGGCAAAGGCTAGCTAGCCTGTGCGAACCTCTCACCCTATGCTTATGCTGAGGCAGCAGAAAGTAGTGGGCGCCGAGGATTGCTAGCCGCCAAGGATAGCTTTAGTGGCCGTCCCTCTGCGGCCCTCTCTCCCTATGCTAATGCAGAGGCAGCAGAAAGTAGAGGGTGCCGAGGATTGCTAGCCGCTAATGCTAGCTAAACTTGCCGGCCCTCTCTCCCTATGCTAATGCAGAGGCAGCAGAAAGTAGAGGGTGCCGAGGATTGCTAGCCGCCAAGGATAGCTATACTGGCCAGCCCTCTGCGGCTCTCTCACCTTATGCTAATGCTGAGGCAGCAGAAAGTAGAGGGCGCCGACGATTGCTAGCTGCCAAGGCTAGCTAAACTGGCCGGCTCTCTCACCCTATGCTAATGCAGAGGCTGCAGAAAGTATAGGGCACCGCAGATTGCTAGCCGCCAAGGCTAGCTAAACTGACCAGCTCTCTGCGGCTCTCCCTATGCTAATGCAGAGTCAGCAGAAAGTAGAGGGCTCCGCGGATGGCTAGCCATCAAGGCTAGCTAAACTGGCCGGCCCTCTGCTCTCTCTATGCTAATGCAGAGGCAGCAGAAAGTGGAGGGCGCCGCGGATTGTTAGCCTCCAAAGCTAGCTAAACTGGCTGGCTCTCCCTATGCTAATGTAGAGGGTGCCGCGGATTGCTAACCGCTAAGGCTAGCTAAACTGGACGGCCCTCTGCGGCCCTCCTTATGCTAATGCAGAGGCTGCAGAAAGTAGAGGGAGCCGCGGATTGCTAGCTGCCAAGGCTAGCTAAACTGGCCGGCCCTATGCTCTCCCTATGCTCTCCCTATGCTCTCCCTATGCTCTCCCTATGCTCTCCCTATGCTCTCCCTATGCTCTCCCTATGCTCTCCCTATGCTCTCCCTATGCTCTCCCTATGCTCTCCCTATGCTCTCCCTATGCTCTCCCTATGCTCTCCAATGCAGAGGCAGCAGAAAGTAGAGGGCGCCGCAGATTGCTAGCCAGTGATCGCTTCTTGGCCTTTTTGCTCAGACCAAGTGTAGGACTGAGTCATTAGGTGCTGAAGGACACCTCTCCTCAGCCTTTGTTCATTGGTGGGTAACACCACCTTAAAGGACAACTAAAGCCTAAAAAAGAATATGGCTGGAAATGTTTAGCTATGTGTTTTGGGCCCTTGTACCAGCCCAGAATCCCCAAAGCTATATAGAAATAAAGATTCATGCCCCTGAAGATGCCCACAGTAGCTCTCCATCTTTTGCCTTGCCCAACTACTGCACATGTTCAGTTTGCTCTTGACTGATGTCAGTGACCTGAGCTTAGGGATTGACTCACAATATTTTTCTTTCCCCTGCCAGCTTGGTCTGGTCACTATTAAACATGCATACTAGCCAACCAATCACAGTCCTGTCTGGCTGCTCTCTTAAAAACTAAAGGCCTTTTGAGCTTGGGGTGAGACTTTAGCTGAATCCTTAGTGTGGCTTCTCTTTCCACCTTGTAATGATCCCAAATACTGAGCTGTGTAACAAATATAAGTTACAAAGGTTGGAAACAGAGGCAGAAGCTGTGACAAAGGTTTCAGTCACTTTGCTGTTACAAACAGCCCCTCTGGGAATAAACTTTCCCATTGGAAAGGTTTCTCTGTATGTAACACAGTGACTGTATCTGCCCCTTACACTCCCCCCCATGGCTAAGGTACAGAATATTATTAGCTTTAGCACTGGGGCTTGCTTTTTTTTTTTTTTTTCTTTTATATCCAACCACACAACAGACAAATAACTTCTCTCAGTGTATATGAAGCAGTTGCATGGGGGTGTGTGTGCATTACACACGGGGAGAGGCCAAACTGTGCCAGTAGGTGTATAGGCAGAACAACATGTACAGGGGAACCTCTGCACAAACACTATGTTCCTTCCCAGGCATGCTGATTTGCATATGCAAAGTGACTGACACTGAGCTCAGAGTTTGTGTCTCACTATTATAAACAGGCTGTGTATGGAACCCCCAGTCTGTATGGAACACCCAGTCTGCTCATCTGCCCTTTGCTTTGGGCAGTGTAATGTGAGTATAAGAAAAAGTCATTTGTAGAAGGATAGAATTCAGAATGTGTTTATGTCAGAAAAAGCCTCAATTATCTCCTGAGCTGATATTTTGGGGGATGGGGATATGGGAATATTTGGGAGTCTGTAAACAAGTTATGTCTAAATACTGAGCTAAAGCTTGTTTGTATTGATATCCTGTAATACAATGTGTATAATAGGGCAGCGCTAGTTTATATGTACCTGTACCCATGATGCACCTGTGTCTCTGTGCCAATGGGATCATTTGTAGGTTGAAGGAAAAAATATATACACAAAAGCATTGACCAATGAGAATGCTGATTAGATTCCCAGCACTATATCAGCCATTTTGATATTATCTTACATATAGAGATAATGATGCCATTTTCCCGTCATTATATGGCACAGGAATCAGACATGGGGATAAAGGGACAGACTTGTTCAGTGCTGGGAAACTGTGCTTATTGCTCCCAACTCCAATTGCAGGAACAGAGAACAGGGAGCCGGATTTACTCACATCAGCTGGGATTCTCATTGGGGGATTCTTTTGCATATTTATGCAGCCACTGGCTTTGTGCTGTTGTTTTGATAATTTACTACGTTCCCTAAGCTCAGCCTCCCAACAGCAGCCCAGAGCAAACTGAGCATGTGCAGGAGCCAGATCTTATAGAAGATGGTATAACAAAGTAACAAGATGGCGGCCCCCTGTGGACAACTTTGAAAGCATAAATCATTATTTAAATTAGGCTTCTCAACCCCTGGGCTTGTGCAGTAAGTTCAGAATGTTTATGTTTATGTTCAGTATATAAAATACAGCATTTCTAATGATTTTCTATTTTAGGGTTTAGTTCTCCTTTAAACTCTTCAGTGGGCCCCTGGTGTTCATATTTAGGGTGTTTTATCTTGGTACCTAATGCTATGTGGGAGATAAGATGCTGGAAACTGGAAGCTTTGAGTGGATTTTTGGAAATGTTATCAAAATTGCCAACTTTAGGAAAGCTTTGCGGCTTGGTACTGTGGAGTAGAAAGACATGGGTACCCATTTTAGATTCGGGGGAATGTGTACTTTCCAAAAATATATGGCTTTCTGGGGTGAATGTACTTTTTACTAGTTTTATCCCACATCTAATGATGTAAATGTTGATTTTGCAGAAGCTGAAATGACAGTACATATGGGGGTATGTTCCCATTGGGGCCCCTACATGCCACATACTTAGCTAAACCTATACATATTGGGCGTCAAACTGTTCAGTGGGCCCCTGGTGTTCATATTTAGGGGGTTTTATTTGGTTACTTTATGACCTTTAGGAGTTAAGATACTATAGACTGGAAGCTTTGAAGCGATTTAAAAAAAATTTCGCAAATTTTGATAAAAACCAATAACTTTAGGAAAGCATTGCGACTTCATAGTTTGGAGTAGACAAACAGTTGTGCCTATTCTGGATTCCCCAGAATCTCTTCTTTCTAAAAATTTAAAATTTTCTGGGATAAACTTTCTGTTAGTGGAATTTTTGGCCTTGAAATCTAAAGTATGCAGCTTTCTGGAGCAGTGCTTTGGAAATTTGGTAGTGTACTGCTGGGTGTTTTTGACCTATAAAAGTGAGAAATCTCCATAAAACTATATATATTTGGTATTGGCACGTTCAGGAGACATAAGACTTTCCAAATCAGTTGTAATTTCATGCATAAACTAATTTTTGTTTCTGGTGCATGTGTTTATATTATGGAAAATATGATTTTTTTTTATTTTTTAGACATTTAGAAGCCTATATCTTGTTACAGAATTGGAATTACACAAATATTCTACCATATTTTAAAAGCTTAGGTTGTCCTGAAAAAAACAATATATAGTTTTCCTGGGTAAACTAAAAGTCCCCCCAAGGAAAGGCCCCTAAAGTGAAACAGTTCAAAAACTGTCTGGCAGTAGAAGTTCCGCTTTGTCCAAAACGGCTGGCAGTGAAAGGGTTAATGCCATTTTACTTGCCTATGCAGTACTGCTCTGTCCATTTATTTTGGAAGAGTCCAATATTGAAGGGGCATAGTAGAACCCCCACTCTGCAGGCAACTTCAACCGTCTCTTCAAAACATTATTTAGTAGAATTAAGTTTAAAACAACTGGAAGGGTGGATGGGTAGAATTCCCTACCATGCAGTTGAACTGAAGAAGCCACTCGGATGAGGGTGAAATGTTTTCAAGAAAACTCAGAAAGTCCAGTTGTTTTAGACCTAATTCTACTAGATACTGTATATCATGGGCTGGGTGAATGAGAAGCTTCATAAACATCTCTTTAAAACATTATTAACCAACAATGGGCAAATCTGCCCCTTTTCACTGCGCAAATAAAATTGCGAAATGGCAAAAATTCACAAAGCACATTGAATTCACAAGGGTTTTTTTTTTCCAATTCTTGGCATTTTATTTTCCAGAGCACAATACATTGGAGTCTATGGAGCAAAGCCCGGCAAAAAAAAAGTTGCTTATCACTATTAGTAAATACAGCACCAACATATTCCTAAGGATTTGCAGACATGCTTGGATTTGTGCAACAAGTGACATCCTAGCCCAAAGCCATCGCTTGATAAGGTTATAGCAATAGGACAAGCCATATATACCCTACTGTACAAAACTCTAGTTCATGTTTTTATCTGTATATAGGCTGATGCCACACAGGGCTGAGGTACACACAGTGGATTTTGGTGTGGAAATGAATCCTCACATATGTACCTGCCCCGGGCCGGAGCAATGGTTCTGGGTGCAGACAAGGAAGGAGGTTGATGCCAGCATGGGGCTGATTCTCAGCCTGTGATTTTCCCACATTCACATACATTTGGCACAGCACATACATAATAATAGTAATAATAATGCTTTATACAATGTTAATTTTGCCTAAACCTTAACCTTAAGCTTTAGTGGCCTTTAAACTTGATTAGATCAGTGATTCTGCTCCTGTACAGCAGGGCCCCCCATAGAGTTACAAGGAAGAACGTTACCATTTAGAAGATGAGACAAATGACTTCTTGCTGCCAGAGATGCAAAATGGATCATTGCTCCTTCTATATTGCTGCAGTTGCAGTTGGTCAGTGCAGTTGGTGGAACAGACAGGGAGCTGCTCTATTTATTAGGACAGTGAGGGTGGGTATCATGGTGCTTATATACAGTTCCCTGTTTGCTGATGGCTCTTATGTGATGCTTGGAGCTACAGGGAAGAAATGATTCCCAAAATACCAGAGTTTAATACAGATATATAGAAAATTAAACATTTATAGGCACAAATGGAACTCACAGTAGATGGATTTGCTGAGGTAAAGAGGCCCAGGCACACTAAGTACCAGAGCGTATCCCACACTCACACTCCTCTCTGGGGACTGAGCAGGATCCCACTCCCCTCTGTGTGACACCCTGTAGGGGGCCTGGGTCACTTCCAGTGGAACCTCCAGGCCCTCAGTCTTCGCAGTGAATTTCCACATTTCGCCATTGGCAAATTGTTTCGCGAAACTTCTGTGAAAATTCACCACGAAAAATTTGGCGCGTGGAAATGTTTTTGTTGCGCGTCAAATTGGGCATGGTCGCATCAAAATGGGCATGTAGTGTCAAAAAAGGGTGCGGTCACGTCAAATAAGCGAGGGCGACAAAAAAATAGACACGAGTGACAAAAAAATAGCCACAGGCGACAAAAAAATCACAGAACAAATGCGTTTCACTAATTTTTGGCCATTTCGCGAATTTTCTGGCAAAGCGAAATGGGACAGATTCGCTCATCACTACTGTTATGGCAAAGAAAGCAGTGCCAGAGTGAAGCCCCATGATTAATTACATCACAGAGTCAGTGCAAGTTCAGGAAGTGGTGGTTGCACCTACGTTGGGGGGGTGCCCCTTTCCAAACCCACAGCAGAGGGAAGCAGCCAGAAGGAATTGTGGGCCTCACTCAAATGGGTGCGGCTGAGCTTTAGAAGACCTGCTCAGAGCATGCAGCAGATGTGAAGGTGAGATCCAAACCTACAAGAGACACTAAACCCTGCTGTGCAACACTGCTCAACCAAACTTTACTCAGTTAGTAGTGAATTAAAAATCCCAGTGTAGGGGACTGGAAAAATATCTACCACTTTCTCGGGCAGTTTCTCCTAGACAAGGCTGGCACCAGACAAAAGAGGCACCTGCCTAGGGCACAACTCTGGGGGGGGCACCAGTCAATTACCTCTCCTGCCTACCCCTGGTCCTAGGGCACCCAGTCAGCTTGGGCCTCCCCTGTTCCTTGATCTTAGAAAGCTAAGGAGGATCCTTGGGTATAGAGGGGCCCTAAAGTCCTGTTCCTAAGGTAAAGTTTGCCCCTGGCAGTTTAGAAACTAAACCACAGTCCAGAGAGAAAATCTGGAGAGTAACTTCTAAAACTTCTATATGCACCACATTAAAGGGAAACTAAAGTCTAAAATAGAAAATAATTAGAAATTCTGCATTTTGTATACAGAACATAAACATTATGAACTTGCTGCACCAGCCCAGAGATTGAGAAGCCTAATTAAAGTAAAGCTTTAGGGTTTCAAAGTTGTCCACAGGGGGCCGCCATCTTATTACTTTGTTAGACCTTTATTATAAGGGCTTGCACATGCTCAGTGAGCCCTGGGCTGCTGTAAGGAGGCGGAGCTTAGGGAATGTAGTAAATTATCAAAACAAACAACACAAGTCACATTACATCTGCCATAGAAGCTGATACAGCAAAGCTGATTAATAATAAGAATCATAATATGCAGCCTGCACTGGTTCCTGTGTTGCCCTGTAATGTAATGTGGGTTTTAGAGTTTTTTTCTTTTGTTTAATACAAGTTTTCCCAGCTCCTCAGTGTCAGTTGCTGCATTAATATGCAAAAGAATCCTCCAATGAGAATCCCAGCTGATGTGAGTAAATCCGGCTCCCTGTTCTCTGTTCCTGCAATTGGAGTTGGGAGCAATAAGCACAGTTTCCCAGCACTGAACAAATCTGTCCCTTTATCCCCATGTCTGATTCCTGTGCCATATAATGACGGGAAAAATGACATAATTATCTCTATATGTAAGATAATATCAAAATGGCTGATATAGTGCTGGGAATCTAATTAGCATTCTCATTGGTCAATTTTTCCAACCAAAACACCTTCTATCCTTCTATCCTTCTATCCTTCTATCCTTCTATCCTTCTATCCTTCTATCCTTCTATCCTTCTATCCTTCTATCCTTCTATCCTTCTATCCTTCTATCCTTCTATCCTTCTATCCTTCTATCCTTCTATCCTTCTATCCTTCTATCCTTCTATCCTTCTATCCTTCTATCCTTCTATCCTTCTATCCTTCTATCCTTCTATCCTTCTATCCTTCTATCCTTCTATCCTTCTATCCTTCTATCCTTCTATCCTTCTAATTACACTGACCAAAGCAAAGGTTTGCTGAGCAGCCTGGGGGTTCCACACAGCCTGGGGGTTCCATACACAGCCTGTTTATAATAGTGAGACACAAACTCTGAGCTCAGTGTCAGTCACTTTGCATCCTGGGAAGGAACATAGTGTTTGTGCAGAGGTTCCCCTGTACATGTTGTTCTGCCTATACACCTACTGGCACAGTTTGGCCTCTCCCCGTGTGTAATGCACACACACCCCCATGCAACTGCTTCATATACACTTTGTCAGGAGTTATTGGGCTGTTGTGTGGTTGTATATATAAGGAAAAAACACCAAAAACACCAAAAACACCAAAAACACCAAAAACACCAAAAACACCAAAAACACCAAAAACACCAAAAACACCAAAAACACCAAAAACACCAAAAACACCAAAAACACCAAAAACACCAAAAACACCAAAAACACCAAAAACACCAAAAACACCAAAAACACCAAAAACACCAAAAACACCAAAAACACCAAAAACACCAAAAACACCAAAAACACCAAAAAAAAGCCCCAGTGCTAAAGCTAGTAATATTCTGTACCTTAGCCCTGGGGGGGAGTGTAAGGGGCAGATACAGTCACTGTGTTACATACAGAGAAACCTTTCCAATGGGGCAGTTTATTCCCAGAGGGGCTGTTTGTAACAGCAAAGTGACTGGAACTTTTGTCACAGCTTCTGCCTCTGTTTCCAACCTTTGTAACTTATATTTGTTACACAGCTCAGTATTTGGGATGATTACAAGGGGGAAAGAAAAGTCCCACAATAAGGATTCAGCTAAAGTCTCTCCCCAAGCTCAAAGTGCCAGAGCAGGACTTCAGTTATTTAGGGAGCAGCCAGACAGGACTGTGATTGGTTAGCAATAGCAGTATTGGGGAGCTCAACCCTCTGTTAACTTACCCAAACGGGTATCAGGTGCAAATACTGGAAGAACCTCACCTTGCATGGGGGTCAATAGTCAACAGCAAAAAAAAATAAAAAAATCCAGTAGCATACTGAAGATGCAAGCCGTGAAAAAAATGTGTTTTATTTGCCCAAGTACATATAAACAAGCAAAGAGCAACGTTTCAGGCCCCTCCGGACCCTTTCTCAAGGACTGTGATTGGTTGCCTATTATGCATGTTTAATAGTGACCAGACCAAGCAGGCAGGGGAAAGAAAAATATTGTGAGTCGATCCCTAAGCTCAGTGACATCAGCCAAGAGCAGACTGAGCATTTAGTGTCCTTTTAAAGGAGAACTAAACCCTAAAATAAAAAATCAGTAGAAATGCTGTATTTTGTATACTGAACATAAACATAAACATAAACATAAACATTCTGAACTTACTGCACAAGCCCAGAGGTTGAGAAGCCTAATTTAAATAATGATTTATGCTTTCAAAGTTGTCCACAGGGGGCTGCCATCTTGTTACTTTGTTATACCATCTTCTATAAGATCTGGCTCCTGCACATGCTCAGTTTGCTCTGGGCTGCTGTTGGGAGGCGGAGCTTAGGGAATGTAGTAAATTATCAAAACAACAGCACAAAGCCAGTGGCTGCATAAATATGCAAAAGAATCCTCCAATGAGAATCCCAGCTGATGTGAGTAAATCCGGCTCCCTGTTCTCTGTTCCTGCAATTGGAGTTGGGAGCAATAAGCACAGTTTCCCAGCACTGAACAAGTCTGTCCCTTTATCCCCATGTCTGATTCCTGTGCCATATAATGATGGGGAAAATGCCATCATTATCTCTATATGTAAGATAAGATCAAAATGGCTGATATAGTGCTGGGAATCTAATCAGCATTCTCATTGGTCAATGCTCTTGTGTATATATTTTTTCCTTCAACCTCCATAGAGGACTAGGTGGAACCTAGAAATGATCCCATTGGCACAGAGACACAGGTGCATCATGGGTACAGGTACATATAAACTAGCGCTGCCCTATTATACACAGTTTATTACAGGATATCAATACAAACAAGCTTTAGCTCAGTATTTAGACATAACTTGTTTACAGACTCCCAAATATTCCCATATCCCCATCCCCCAAAATATCAGCTCAGGAGATAATTGGGGCTTTTTCTAATATAAACACATTCTGAATTCTATTCTTCTACAAATGACTTTCTCTAATACTCACATTACACTGACCAAAGCAAAGGATTGCTGAGCAGCCTGGGGGTGCCATACAGACTGGGGGTGCCATACAGACTGGGGGTGCCATACAGCCTGGGGGTTCCATACACTGTTTATAATAGTGAGACACAAACTCTGAGCTCAGTGTCAGTCACTTTGCATCCTGGGAAGGAACATAGTGTTTGTGCAGAGGTTCCCCTGTACATGTTGTTCTGCCTATACACCTACTGGCACAGTTTGGCCTCTCCCCGTGTGTAATGCACACTCACCCCCATGCAACTGCTTCATAAACACTTTGACAGAAGTTATTGGTCTGTTGTGTGGTTTTATATAAAAGCAAAAAAAAAAAAAAAAGCAAGCCCCAGTGCTAAAGCTTCTGTTCTGTACCTTAGCCATGGGGGGGAGTGTAAGGGGCAGATACAGTCACTGTGCTACATACAGAGAAACCTTTCCAATGGGGCAGTTTATTCCCAGAGGGGCTGTTTGTAACAGCAAAGTGACTGAAACTTTTGTCACAGCTTCTGCCTCTGTTTCCAACCTTTGTAACTTATATTTGTTACACAGCTCAGTATTTGGGATCATTACAAGGGGGAAAGAAAAGTCCCACAATAAGGATTCAGCTAAAGTCTCGCCCCAAGCTCAAAAGGACTTCAGTTATTTAGAGAGCAGCCAGACAGGACTGTGATTGGTTGGCTAGTATGCATGTTTAATAGTGACCAGACCAAGCTGGCAGGGGAAAGAAGAATATTGTGAGTGGATCCCTAAGCTCAGGTCACTGACATCAGCCAAGAGCAGACTGAGCATGTGCAGTAGTTGGGCAAGGCAAAAGATGGAGATCTACTGTGGGCATCTTCAGGGGCATGGATCTTTATTTCTATAGAGCTTTGGTGACTTTGGGCTGGTACAGGGGCCCAAAACACATAGCTAAACATTTCTAGCCATATTCTTTTTTAGGCTTTAGTTGTCCTTTAATGCAGCCATTAGCTCTAGAGAGCTGGAAAAAAGTATATTAAACAGTACAAAAGAAAACTATAAAACCCACATTACATTACAGGGCAACACGTAAACCAGTCCTGTTTGAATATTATGGTTCTAATTTTTAATCAGCTTTTATGTTTCTATGGGATGTTACCTGCAGTTTCATAATTTACTATTATCTCTAAGTTCTGCCTCCCAACAACAGCTTAGAGCCCACTGAGCATGTGCATGGTCTTGGTCTTACTAACACCGCACTTTTCTTTTTCACTTTTCTAAAACGCATTGTCTTTTTGGAATTTGTAATTCAAATTATACTTCTGTAAAGACATAAATGTTCCTTATAGAAGGTAGAAGGTATTTAAAAAGTTATGAGAACTTGTTTCCAAGTAAATGGGACTTTGTATTCATCTCAGGTCTAAATAAAATAATGTAACATTTGGGCAGAAATATAGAGGCTAAAAGCCCTGCGCTTGAGGTGAGAATGGCAAATATCTCCACACACACAGTGTTTTTGCCTTTGGTGCTCAGATAGGCCAGGATCATTGTGATCCAAACACTGCAGAAGAGCAGCATGCTGAAAGTGATGTACTTGGCCTCATTAAAACTGTCCGGTAAGCTCCGAGCTAAAAATGCTAAAACAAAACTAACAGCTGCCAGAAGCCCCATATACCCAATAACTGAGTAAAAGCCAATAGCTGAGCCCTCATTGCACTGAATGATGATGGTTCCAGGGGAAGTGTGAATGTCCAGTTCCTGAAAGGGAGGAGAAATGGCCAACCAAGTCATGCAGATGATTATTTGAATGGATGAGCAGAACAAGACTACAGAATTGGACAGTTTGACTCCCAGCCATTTTCTCCATGAGCTCCCTGGCTTGGTGGCTTTGAAAGCAACACAAACCATGATAGTCTTGGCCAGGAGAGAAGAGACAGCTATGGAGAAGGTGATTCCAAAAGTGATGATGCGCAGCATGCAGGTTATATCCACAGGGCGACCGAGGAACAGAAACACACTGAGGAAGCTCAGCTTGATGGAGACAAGGAGGAGGAAGCTCAGGCTCCGGTTGTTGGCTCTCACTATGGGGGAGTCTCGGTATGTAATGAAGAAGCCTAATATTAGTAGAGTTATAAGAAAAAACAGAACTGAAATTGATGAAAAAAATACAGAAATCATATCACTTGTATATGAGAGAAATTGTTCTTGCAATACACTGATTTTTTTCTCTCATTGGGCCATTCCATGTCTGGGCATCTGATGCAGTTCTCATTATCTGTAACAATAACAAAACAAATGCAAAATAAAATATATTTGGTAATCGGTGATAAACGATTAAAAGAATAAAATTAAGAGTGTACTTACTAATGCTAGCACTGCGCTACGAATACTGTCACGTACAACTAGCTTAATTTGGTAGGTAAATGAACACAAATCCCAGCACTAAAGCTGCCCCACCGCGCCCCCTAGTTCTCTATAGAAGTTGATAAAAAAACATAATTTTACATGGAAACCAATTCCCCAATGTGAATTCTACCAAAAACTTCATTATAGATGCAAGAGAAGTGACCAATGAGAATGCTGATTCCCTGTGTCAGGCCCCTTGCTGGTACCTTACATATAGAGATAATGATGGCATTTTCCCGTCATTATATGGCACAGGAATCAGACATGGGGATAAAGGGACAGACTTGTTCAGTGCTGGGAAACTGTGCTTATTGCTCCCAACTCCAATTGCAGGAACAGAGAACAGGGAGCCGGATTTACTCACATCAGCTGGGATTCTCATTGGGGGATTCTTTTGCATATCAATGCTGCCAATGCGGGCACTGGGGAGCCTGAAAAGTTTTATTGTGCAATATTGCTTTAAGAATCCAAACCTGATGTTGCTGGACTTCAGCTCCCAGCATGCCTCACCCTTCATTATATGTTACATTATTCTGGGATTTGTAGTCCAACAACAGCTGAGTAAAGTTTGGTTGAGCCGCGCTGTGCAGCAGGGTTTAGTGTCCCTTTAAGACTTCAGTTTGGCCAAATTCAAAAGCTGAATCCTACATGACACAACTTCTAGATATAAAAATTTGTTTATATAAAATAGAGAGCCATTAAACGGTCAGTGGTCAGTGGTCAGTGGTCAGTGGTCAGTGGTCAGTGGTCAGTGGTCAGTGGTCAGTGGTCAGTGGTCAGTGGTCAGTGGTCAGTGGTCAGTGGTCAGTGGTCAGTGGTCAGTGGTCAGTGGTCAGTGGTCAGTGGTCAGTGGTCAGTGGTCAGTGGTCAGTGGTCAGTGGTCAGTGGTCAGTGGTCAGTGGTCAGTGGTCAGTGGTCAGTGGTCGCCCCTACACCCACGACCCCCAGGCCAAAAGGCACTTAGGTGCAAGGGTCAATGGGAACCTTCACACAAAGGCTAGGGCGCACCCCTTTATCCCACAACCCCCAGGCCAAAAGGCACTTAGGTGCAAGGGTCAATGGGAACCTTCACACAAAGGCTAGGGTGAGCCCCTTTATCCCACGACCCCTAGGCCAAAAGGCACGTAGGTGCAAGGGTCAATGGGAACCTTCACGCAATGGCTAGGGCAAGCCCCTTTATCCCCAAGCACCAGGCCAAAAGGGTCATTAACTCACCTTCACCTGAAGGTTAGGGAGAGCCCCTTTATCTAAACACACAGCGCAAAAGGCACAAAGGTTGTTGGCTTCACATTCACCTAAAGGCTTATAAAAACCCCTTTATCCCTGACCCACAGGCCAAAAGGCACTAAGGTGCAAGGGTAATTGGATTCACCTTTGCCTGAAGACTACACTTGCTTGTACAGTTATGAAACATCCCGTAGACCTACTACAGTACCCCCAGCATGTGCCCAGTCCATTCACCATGGGGGAAAAGGCAGAAGGTCTATAGGCAAAACCCCATGCTAAGTACAGGGAAACCATTGCACAGACACTATATACCTTCCCAGGCATGCTGATTTGCATATGCAAAGTGACTGATTTTAGGGTGCCCCATTGCACAGCTCTGTCAGGGGCTGTACGGCCATATTGAAGAACGGGTTCGCAAACTTTTTTTCTGAGGTTCGCTACATCTCTACCCATAACTTCCTGCCTTCCCAGCAGGTCCGACCTCAGCTTCATAGAGTTTGGCCTGGAGGGAATGTGCCATTGTGCTTGCTGTACTAGTGATTGGCAAGTTAAAGGGGATGTAAGAGCTCTGCGCAGGGGCAGTATCATAGCCAATGAGGTCAAACTGAGGCGTGATTATTGCTAATTGTGATGAAGCTGAAGCTTGATGAAAGCAGAGGGGCTGTGTTCCCATTAGGGAGGAGCTTCTGGCTTATTTTTTGTCGGGGGCTTCGCACATGCTCCTTCTGCCCAATCAGCTTCACTTCCTTTGCCCCAGCCATTAGGTGGGCGGGAGGTATTTTTCTTTTATTCCTTCCAGCTGCCAGCTGGAGCCTTACCAAGGCAAGATTTGTGCACCCTGGATAGGTGTCATAGTCCTCTGGGCTTGACCCTAGGCCAAGACTTGGTGGGTCTCACCCTAGCTTCAGCGAAGGTGGATCTGCCCACACAGGCTGTTCATTGGCGAAAGCCTTGGGCACATGAGTATCGGAGCCCATACCTTTGGGTAGGACTCACAGGCGTAAGAACTGAAACAACATTCCCAGACACAGAAACCATCCCCCACACAGATTCTGTAGATGATCCAGCCCAGCAGCCCTCTCCCCCCACTGATACAAACCCCCTTACACTTAGGGAGACTATCTTTAGAGACATGCAAATGTGCAGTTGTTACACCATGCAGCCATATTGGGATTCTGTAGAACTACAGCTGAAGAAACAAACATTCTGCGGGTTTCCCTCACTTTCCAAATTGCAGGAGTCTCGGGGCTGGAACATGAAGCAACCCCCCCCAAATCCCCAGCAGTAAAGACAGTAGATGGTTTAGCTCTATTAGCCGGACTACACACTTCATGCACAGCAAGATTTTTGTTCCCACTTTGCACGTCCATTGACTCCCCCACCTCATCCCCAGCTGTGTCCCAGACAATCTCTCCAGGGATATTTCCATCAGAAAGTGGACTCACAGAACTTCCAATCAAGAATTCCTCCAATACACCTGCAGTTTGGCTCCCATCATGGGCCCCACCCCCTTCCACTGTATGCCCCTCCCCCACACTCTCCAGTGTAGCCCCCTCAGCTATTGGCTCAATCACAGGGAATAATTCAGTTTCAGCAACAACATTTTCAGAATTGTCCCTAAGAGACAGCCCACCCCCAGATTCCCCTCACCCCTTCAGCCTCAGGGGGTTCAGCCCTTCTCACAATCCCTGCATAGGGCACCCCAGCTGCTCAAACTCTGGGGCAGTTTCTAGCCGGATGCTCCTGGCTTTCCCATATATCCAACCGCCTTGGCTGTATGCAAGCGCCAGCTTCATGGCCCACATTAGCACAATTGCCCCAGCACTTACCCTTAGGGCAGGCATCATGGATATGGCCATAAGTAAAGCATTGCCTACAGTACTTGGGTACCAGGGTAATACACAAAACCCTGTTCCCAGAAATAGAAACATTTGCCGGAGGGTGCTTAACCCCTCCAATGCCATCCGGGCCAGGACTGAGCTTCACCCAAAATTTCAGCTTTCCATTAAATATTTTAAAGCAGTTGGTTTGCCTTATACCTCCTTTAATTTTACTGCAGTACTTTTTTGAAAAGAACAGAATCAGGTCCTAATCCGTAATATTAAGCATGTGCAGAATAAGGGGTTTTTCCTCCATAAGGTATAGCGGGAGCACATCAAAACCTCTAAAGGAGCCATGTTTCATGTTAAATCTTTCAAAAATATCCCCACACATAGATACATTATATAATCACATCATACGATCTAAGCAATATATAATCCTGCCGGCAGAAAATGTCTTTTACCTGAAGCTCAAATTCTGCTATTATTATCTCTTTTCCAAAAGCTCCCAACCCAACTCCTGCCCCACATACAGGCTTCTCCGGAAAATGTAAAATTTAACTTACAGACACAGTCTCCTTCATTTCTATTATGCAAGAGTTACAACACAAACAAAACAAGAGTTTGCTGAGCAGACGACTGGGGGTTCCATACAGACTGGGGGTGCCATACGCAGCCTGTTTATAATAGTGAGACACAAACTCTGAGCTCAGTGTCAGTCACTTTGCACCCTGGGAAGGAACATAGTGTTTGTGCAGAGGTTCCCCTGTACATGTTGTTCTGCCTATACACCTACTGGCACAGTTTGGCCTCTCCCCGTGTGTAATGCACACACACCCCCATGCAACTGCTTCATAAACACTTTGACAGAAGTTATTGGTCTGTTGTGTGGTTGTATATAAAAGAAAAGAAAAGAAAAAAACAAACAAACAAACAAACAAACAAACAAACAAACAAACAAACAAACAAACAAACAAACAAACAAACAAACAAACAAACAAACAAACAACCAACCAACCCTGGTGCTAAAGCTAATATATATATACAGGCTAAAAGGCCCACGCTTGAGGTGCTGAAAGTGATGTACTTGGCCTCATTAAAACTGTCTGGTTAGCTCCAAGCTAAAAATGCTAAAACAAAACTAACAGCTGCCAGAAGCCCCATATACCCAATAACTGAGTAAAAGCCAATAGCTGAGCCCTCATTGCACTGAATGATGATGGTTCCAGGGGAAGTGTGAATGTCCAGTTCCTGAAAGGGAGGAGAAATGGCCAACCAAGTCATGCAGATGATTATTTGAATGGATGAGCAGAACAAGACTACAGAATTGGACAGTTTGACTCCCAGCCATTTTCTCCATGAGCTCCCTGGCTTGGTGGCTTTGAAAGCAACACAAACCATGATAGTCTTGGCCAGGAGAGAAGAGACAGCTATGGAGAAGGTGATTCCAAAAGTGATGATGCGCAGCATGCAGGTTATATCCACAGGGCGACCGAGGAACAGAAACACACTGAGGAAGCTCAGCTTGATGGAGACAAGGAGGAGGAAGCTCAGGCTCCGGTTGTTGGCTCTCACTATGGGGGAGTCTCGGTATGTAATGAAGAGGCCTAATATTAGTAGAGTTATAAGAAAAATCAGAACTGAAATTGATGAAAAAAATACAGAAATCCCATCATTAGTGTACAAGAGAAATTGTTCTGTTCCTGCAATACACTGATTTTTTTCTCTCATTGGGCCATTCCATGTCTGGGCATCTGATGCAGTTCTCATTATCTGTAACAATAACAAAACAAATGCAAAATAAAATATATTTGGTTATCGGTGATAAACAATTAAAATTAAGAGTGTACTTACTAATGCTAGCACTGCGCTACGAATACTGTCACTTACAATTAGGATAATTTTGTAGGTAAATGAACACAAATCCCAGCACTAAAGCTGCCCCACCGCGCCCCCAAGTCCTATAGAAGTTGATAAAAAAACATAATTTTACATGGAAACCAATTCCCCAATGTGAATTCTACCAAAAACTTAATTAATGATACAAGAGAAGTGACCAATGAGAATGCTGATTCCCAGCACTGCGTCAGGCCCCTTGCTGGTACCTTACATATAGAGATAATGATGGCATTTTCCCGTCATTATATGGCACAGGAATCAGACATGGGGATAAAGGGACAGACTTGTTCAGTGCTGGGAAACTGTGCTTATTGCTCCCAACTCCAATTGCAGGAACAGAGAACAGGGAGCCGGATTTACTCACATCAGCTGGGATTCTCATTGGGGGATTCTTTTACATATCAATGCTGCCAATGCGGGCACTGGGGAGCCTGAAAAGTTTTATTGTGCAATATTGCTTTAAGAATCCAAACCTGATGTTGCTGGACTTCAGCTCCCAGCATGCCTCACCCTTCATTATATGTTACATTATTCTGGGATTTGTAGTCCAACAACAGCTGAGTAAAGTTTGGTTGAGCTGCGCTGTGCAGCAGGGTTTAGTGTCCCTTTAAGACTTCAGTTTGGCCAAATTCAAAAGCTGAATCCTACATGACACAACTTCTAGATATAAGTGGTCAGTGGTCAGTGGTCAGTGGTCAGTGGTCAGTGGTCAGTGGTCAGTGGTCAGTGGTCAGTGGTCAGTGGTCAGTGGTCAGTGGTCAGTGGTCAGTGGTCAGTGGTCAGTGGTCAGTGGTCAGTGGTCAGTGGTCAGTGGTCAGTGGTCAGTGGTCAGTGGTCAGTGGTCAGTGGTCAGTGGTCAGTGGTCAGTGGTCAGTGGTCAGTGGTCAGTGGTCAGTGGTCAGTGGTCAGTGGTCAGTGGTCAGTGGTCAGTGGTCAGTGGTCAGTGGTCGCCCCTACACCCACGACCCCCAGGCCAAAAGGCACTTAGGTGCAAGGGTCAATGGGAACCTTCACACAAAGGCTAGGGCGCACCCCTTTATCCCACAACCCCCAGGCCAAAAGGCACTTAGGTGCAAGGGTCAATGGGAACCTTCACACAAAGGCTAGGGTGAGCCCCTTTATCCCACGACCCCCAGGCCAAAAGGCACTTAGGTGCAAGGGTCAATGGGAACCTTCACGCAATGGCTAGGGCAAGCCCCTTTATCCCCAAGCACCAGGCCAAAAGGGTCATTAACTCACCTTCACCTGAAGGTTAGGGAGAGCCCCTTTATCTAAACACACAGCGCAAAAGGCACAAAGGTTGTTGGCTTCACATTCACCCAAAGGCTTATAAAAACCCCTTTATCCCTGACCCACAGGCAAAAAGGCACTAAGGGGCAAGGATCATTGGATTCACCTTTGCCTGAAGACTACACTTGCTCATACAGTTATAAAACATCCCTTAGACCTACTACAGTACCCCCAGCATGTGCCCAGTCCATTCACCATGGGGGAAAAGGCAGAAGGTCTATAGGCAAAACCCCACGCTAAGTACAGGGAAACCATTGCACAGACACTATATACCTTCCCAGGCATGCTGATTTGCATATGCAAAGTGACTGATTTTAGGGTGCCCCATTGCACAGCTCTGTCAGGGGCTGTACGGCCATATTGAAGTTTCCTATAGAAGGAGTTGCATTTTTTCCCCCTTTTCTAAATTTTCCACCTTAGAGACAAAGATATGCCTGGATTTCTCCTAAAAATAAACAACGCAATTAGACCCTGACAAATTCACTGACATAATCACAGTAACATTGCTTGTGGCATCTCTTTGCTCCCCCATAACTAGAGATGTAGTGAACTGGTCGCCGGAGAACTAATTCGCACGAAAATCGGGTGTTCACAAGCCGCGATGTACATGGCAGCCAATCAGGCAGCCCTCCCTCCTGGACCACCCCCAGACCACTCCCTTCCATATATAAACTGAAGCCCAGCAGCCATTTTACATTCTGCCTGTGTGTGCTTGTTGAGTTAGCATAGGGAGAGAGCTGTGCAGGGGTTTGAGGGACAGTTTAGGTAGCTTTGCTGACTAGTAATCTACTTTCTACTGCTCTGTATGTAGCTGCTGTGGGCAGCTGTCCTGCTGATCTCATCTGCTGTAACCCAATAGTCCTTGTAAAAGCAGTTTATTACACAAGTTTAGAAATGTAGTGTGATTTCTGCCCTTTACAGCACAAAACACAACGTTGTGTCAACAACGTATTTTTCAGAGAAATTTTTGCCCTTGATCCCCCTCCTGCATGCCACTGTCCAGGTCGTGGCACCCTTTAAACAACTTTAAAATCAGTTTTCTGGGCAGAAATGGCTTTTCTAGGTTTTAAAGTTCGCCTTCTCATTGAAGTCTATGGGGTTCGCAAAGTTCGCGAACGTTCGCACTTTTTGGCAGAAGTTCACGAACGGGTTTGCGAACTTTTTTTCTGAGGTTCGCTACATCTCTACCCATAACTTCCTGCCTTCCCAGCAGGTCCGACCTCAGCTTCATAGAGTTTGGCCTGGAGGGAATGTGCCATTGTGCTTGCTGTACTAGTGATTGGCAAGTTAAAGGGGATGTAAGAGCTCTGCGCAGTGGCAGTATCATAGCCAATGAGGTCAAACCGAGGTGTGATTATTGCTAATTGTGATGAAGCTGAAGCTTGATGAAAGCAGAGGGGCTGTGTTCCCATTAGGGAGGAGCTGCTGGCTTATTTTTTGACGGGGGCTTCGCACATGCTCCTTCTGCCCAATCATGCTTCACTTCCTTTGCCCCAGCCATTAGGTGGGCGGGAGGTATTTTTCTTTTATTCCTTCCAGCTGCCAGCTGGAGCCTTACCAAGGCAAGATTTGTGCACCCTGGATAGGTGTCATTGTCCTTTAGGCTTGACCCTAGGCCAAGACTTGGTGGGTGTAAGGTCCCTGACCGCCGATCTTAGATTTAGTAATCCGTGGGAGCCCTCCTACCAGGACAAAGGCGTATACGGGGACAAGAACAACACAATCCCAATGGAAGTTCAAACTTGTTTATTCTTACGTGATCATAGAATTTATACCACTCGTGTACATGCAGAGACAAAGGAATCATTATAAAATAAAGATGGAGTAGAACCTCATTATCTTCAAGGATGGCCTTCAAGGATGGCTAATACGGGACAGGAATTTAAAGGAGGATACAAGGAGTAGAAAAGGCGTTATTGCATAGATAAGATTAAGCTGTTTTTTAAGGCTTATGTTTTGTCAGGTGCAAGTTGTGCAAGGGTACTATTATGGGATGTTTCAAGCCTTGCTGGTTGCTGTTACAAAATGGAGATACATCTCTAAAATGGAGTATGATATGCTAAGCATCAAAGTGTATCAAAGTATCAAAATACATGTATATATGAATATATGACTATATGATATTATATCAAACCTTACAGTGGGTCTCACCCTAGCTTCAGCGAAGGTGGATCTGCCCACACATGCTGTTCATTGGCGAAAGCCTTGGACACATGGAGCAACCCCCCCCAAATCCCCAGCAGTAAAGACAGTAGATGGTTTAGCTCTATTAGCCGGACTACACACTTCATGCACAGCAAGATTTTTGTTCCCACTTTGCACGTCCATTGACTCCCCCACCTCATCCCCAGCTGTGTCCCAGACAATCTCTCCAGGGATATTTCCATCAGAAAGTGGACTCACAGAACTTCCAATCAAGAATTCCTCCAATACACCTGCAGTTTGGCTCCCATCATGGGCCCCACCCCCTTCCACTGTATGCCCCTCCCCCACACTCTCCAGTGTAGCCCCCTCAGCTATTGGCTCAATCACAGGGAATAATTCAGTTTCAGCAACAACATTTTCAGAATTGTCCCTAAGAGACAGCCCACCTCCAGATTCCCCTCACCCCTTCAGCCTCAGGGGGTTCAGCCCTTCTCACAATCCCTGCATAGGGCAACCCAGCTGCTCAAACTCTGGGGCAGTTTCTAGCCGGATGCTCCTGGCTTCCCCATATATCCCACCACCTTGGCTGCATGCAAGCACCAGCTTCATGGCCCACATTACCACAATTGCCCTGAGCACTTACCCTTAGGGCAGGCATCACAGATATGGCCATAAGTAAAACATTGCCTACAGTACTTGGGTTGGCCGGGGTAATACAAAAAAAACCCTACTCCCAGCAATAGAAACATTTGCCGGAGGGTGTTTAACCCCTCCAATGCCATCCAAGTAAGGCCTGAGCTTCACCCAAAATTTCAGATTTCCATTAAATATTTTAAGCAGTTGGCTTACCTTATACCTCCTTTAAGCCCACTGCTGCTATAGGGGAGAGGTCATTCCTAAGGCAACGGGCGGCGATCAACCACTCCAGTGGTAACCCTGAGCTGTGGGGGAAGCTGGGAGTGTTCCTACGATGGCTACGATGGAAGATGGTGTTCCTGTCTTCGTCCGAGTTAAGCACTCGGTAAGAATCATGTCGATCGATCTTTTGGATGTGGAGAAAAACCTGAGCTACGTCGTGAAGGGGATCTTGGAGGATGTCGGGAGAGTCGCTGCAAGAGAGATCTTAGCGATCCAGGACTACCCAATGCGGGGTGTCTACGACGTCACGTTAGATAGAGAAGGAGTCTATTGCAGTTTCCTGAAAATCTTGGAGGAGTCTGCGGCTGATCCCCGGTTAAAGGGGTTTAAGATTCTGCCTCATTTTGCGGAGGAGGAGAAAGTTCTTGTGGTCAAATCGTATTCTCCATTTGTCCCTTTAAAGGAAATCGAGGCAGTCATTGGTAGGTACTGCAAGAAGCTTGAGTTTGCAGGTAAGGTCCTAAATGAGTTAACAAATTGATTAAGGTGTGCTACACAATGGACAAACCAGCTAATTGTAGCCCCAGGTGCAAGCTGAACCCTCAGCCAGGGTAAAACAATATCCAGGATAAAATGAAAAAACAGCAGCACTCCGGAAATGTTGTAGAAAAAAGTGACTTTACTCAAGTGCACACAGCTGTGTGCACTTGAGTAAAGTCACTTTTTTCTACAACATTTCCGGAGTGCTGCTGTTTTTTCATTTTGTCCTAAATGAGTTAGGTATTTGGACTTCTAAATACCGCTTTAAGGCTGTCTTCGAGAAGGGACTAATTCCGCCAGCGAGGTTTCACTTAGGAACTGTAAATTTTGACTGTTTTTTTCCTGGTATGCCCGAGTTCTGCAGGAGATGCCGACGGTATGGACATACAGCTGAAAGTTGTGAGTTATGCCAAAATTGTGGTAAGACCGGGCATGAGGTGATGAACTGTGTTCTTCCAAAGAAATGTAACCTTTGTTTGCAGGAAGGTCACTTATATGCTAAGTGTCCTCAAAGGAAAGTGGAACCTGTCTCGGTAGACCAGGGTAAGATTCCGGATCCAGTTGATCTAGCCCGCGGGTCTTCTGGTGAGGGAGTTTTTGCTGGAGATGATTCGCAAGAAGGACTCGCAGTAAAGCGCAAAAAGGAGAAAAAATAGAGAAAAGAGAAGAAAAAGAAAGAAGAAAGTGCTGATGTAAGTTCTAGTAGAGATTCGAGTAGTTCTACTGATGTGCAATCTCTTTCCAGGGGCCAGAAACTCTTCAGGTATTATAAGAGTAAGTCTGATGCAATTCTACAGGAAGCATTAAAGGAGTGGCCGGTTAAAGAAGAATATGAGGAAATGGTTGAAACGTGTATTAAAGGTCAACATGCAGATTTTGTAAGGTTTAACATATTGAACTACATGAGAGACTTAAAGTAAATTTTAACTTAAAAATTACAAAAAAAAATAATAATAAAAGATTGGTTTCTAATGATTTTGTGAAGTGGTCGGTGGGTTTCCACTGATTTACTTTATTACTGAGTTGAAACTGAGTCAGAGGTGACCAGGAACATTGCCCCTTGGCCTTGTAGCATCGGCTATCAGCCTTAAGCTACTTGCTGCTTTTGGGGGGCTTTCTATCCTGGGCAACGGGAGGCGATCACCCATCGCTCCAGCGATAACCCTATCCTGAGAGGGAAACTGGGAGTGGCTTTGTGATGGCGGCGACGGACGGCGAATCGATTCCTGTCTTCATACGAGTCAAGAATTCTGTGAGAATCCTCGCAGCTGATCTTTTGAATGCGGAGAAAGGCCTGGCTTACATCGTACAGGTGATCTTGGAAGAGCTCGGCAGAGTTTCCAGACGGGAGATCTTAGCGATCCAGGATTATCCCAGGAAAGGAGTCTACGATGTCACCTTTGAGGGCGAAGGTGTTTACCGCAGCTTCTTGAGCATCCTGGGCGAAAATTTGGCGGATCCTCGACTGAGTGGATTTAAAGTCGTTCCACATTTTGCAGAGGAGGAAGTCTTTCTGATTGTCAAATCTTACTCTCCTTTTGTGCCACTTAAGGAGATTGAGACGGTAATAGGTAGGTACTGCAAAAAACTTGTTTTTGTAGGTAAAGTCCTCAACGAACTTGGTATTTGGACGTCAAAATACAGGTTCAAGGCCGTCTTTGAAAAGGGTACTTTCCCTCCTGCGAGGTTTCGTTTGGGCACAGTCAATATAGACTGCTTTTTCAAAGGTATGCCGGAGTTCTGCAGAAGGTGTAGACAGTATGGGCATGTATCGGAAGGATGTACAGCATGTCAGAATTGTGGTAAGACTGGTCACGAGGTAATGAATTGTGTTCTCCCCAAGAAGTGCAACTTTTGTTTACAGGAAGGCCACTTGTACGTAAGATGTCCTCAAAGGAAAGTGGAACCTGTGGAAGTTTCGGCAGATTTGGGTGAGTTATTTGTGCCAGTTGATCTAACCCCCAGGTCTTCTGGTGAGGAAGCCTTGGCTGTGACAGAATCGCAAGAAGGACCTGCAGTAAAGCGTAAGAAGGAGGAAGAAAAAAAAGAGAAGAAAAAGAAACCAGAGAAACCTGAGAAACAAGATGTAAGTTCTGGTATGGAATCTAGTAGTTCTACTAACGTGCCTTCTCCTACCAGGGGGCAGAGACTCTTTAAGTTTTATGACTGTAGGTCTGACAGAATCCTCCAGGAAGCTTTAAGTGACTGGCCGTATAAAGAAGAATACGAAGAGATGGTGGAAACATGCATTAGAGATCAACCAGCAGATATGGTTAGATTCAGATTGTTGAATTATATAAGTCAATTAAAGTAAATTTTATTTTTCAAAAAAATTACAAAAAAAGAAATATAATAAAGAAAAAATATACTGGTTTCTTATGATGCTGTAGAGTGGGTTGGCGGATTTATCTGTCGATTCATTTTATTACTGAGTTGAAACCCTCTACTGAGTCAGAGGTGCCCAGGGACATCGCCCCTTGGCCTTGTATCATCGGCTATCAGCCTTAAGCTACATGCTGCTTTTGGGGGGCTTTCTACCCTGGGCAACGAGGAGCGATCACCCCTTGCTGCAGTGAGAACCCTAACCCGTGGGGGAAACTGCGAGCATTCCTAAGATGGCTACGAGTGAGGATTCGGTTCCAGTCTTCGTGAGAGTCAGGAATTCGATCAGAATCGTTGCTGTGGATCCTTCGAACGCTGAGCAGAATCTGAAGTATGTGGTGCAGAAGGTTCTAGAGGAATTCGGCAGAGTCTCCAGGAGGGAAATTCTCGCTATTCAAGACTACCCGAAGAGAGGAGTGTATGATGTTACCTTCGATGGAGAGGGAGTCTTTCGGAGCTTCATGAGTATCCTGGAGGGAAACTTGGCTGATTCGAGATTGGAAGGATTTAAAGTTTTCCCACATTTTGCTGAAGAAGAAGTCTTCTTGGTGGTGAAATCTTATTCACCGTTCGTGCCGCTAAAAGAGATTGAAGCGGTCATTGGCAGGTACTGTAAAAAGCTTTCTTTTGCCGGTAAAATTTTGAATGATTTGGGCATTTGGACTTCCAAGTACCGTTTTAAAGCAGTCTTTGAGAAAAAGGGTACGTATCCCCCTGCAAGATTCCGGCTGGGTACGGTAAATATCTATTGCTTTTTCAGTGGGATGCCAGATTTCTGCAAACGGTGTCGGCAGTACGGTCATGTTACAGACAGTTGTGTTCTGTGTCCAAATTGTTGTAAGGAAGGCCATGAGGTTGTGAACTGTTCTCTTCCGAGAAAATGTCATTTTTGCCTACAGGAAGGACATTTATATTCAAAGTGTCCGCAGAGGAAAGATAAACTTGAAAAGATTGTAAAACCTGCTGGTAAGTTAACTATTGTAGAATCAGTGACCTCTGGGGAGGAGTCGGAGCTAAGACAAGTTTCACAGGAGGGCCCTATTGTGAAGCGTACAAAGAAAGAGGAAAAGACAAAGGAAGATGGAAGTTCTGGAAGCAGTAGAGTAAGTACGCCTGCTAAATCTAGTAAATCTGTTTCTAAGTCTGTTTCTAAGTCTCTTTCTAAAGGTGAAAAGTTGTATCAGTATTACAAGGACAAGCCAGACAGAGAAGTTCGAGAGTTTTTTGAAGAATGGTCGGATGAAGAGGATTTTGATAGAATTAAAGGACAAATGAAAGGACTGACTCAAAATGAAATAAGGGAAATGGTACTGGGTCATATTAGGAATTTAAAGTAATTTTAAAATTTAAAAATAACAAAAAATTTAATAAAATTTAAAAATTGGTTTTTCTGTGATGTTGTAAAGTAATCAGTGGGTTTTCCTACGAAGTTGCTTTATTACTGAGTTAAAACCCTGACAGTAGAAAGCAGACGGCGCCGAGGATTGCTAGCCGCCAAGGCTAGCTAAACTAAATGGCCCTCTGTGGCCCGCTCTCCCTATGCTAATGCAGAGGATTGCCAGCCGCCAAGGCTAGCTAAACTGGCCGGCCCTCTCTCCCTATGCTAATGCAGAGGCAGCAGAAAGTAGAGGGCACTGAGAATTGCTAGCAGCCAAGGTTATCTAAACTGGCCGGCCCTCTCTCCGTATGCTAATGCAGAGGCAGCAGAAAGTAGTGGGCGCCGAGGATTGCTAGCCGCCAAGGCTAGCTAAACTGGCCGGCCCTCTGCGGCTCTCTCTCCCTATGCTAATGCAGGGAGGATTGTTAGCCGCCAAGGATAGCTATACTGGCTGGCCCTCTGCGGCCCTCTCTCCCTATGCTAATGCAGAGGCAGCAGAAAGTAGAGGGCACCGAGGATTGCCAGCTGCCAAGGCTAGATAAACTGGCGGGCCCTCTCTCCCTCTGCTAATGCAGAGGCAGCAGAATTTAGAGGGCGCCGAGGATTGCTAGCCGCTAATGCTAGCTAAACTGGCCGGCCCTCTCTCCCTATGCTAATGCAAAGGCAGCAGAAAGTAGAGGGCGACGAGGATTGCTAGCCGCTAAGGCTAGCTAAACTGGCCGTCCCTCTCTCCCTATGCTAATGCAGATTCAGCAGAAAGTAGAGGGCGCGGAGGAGTGCTAGCCGCCGAGGCAAGCTAAACTGGCTGGCCCTCTCTCCCTATGCTAATGCAGAGGCAGCAGAAAGTAGAGGGCGCCGAGGATTGCTAGCCGCTAAGGCTAGCTAAACTGGCTGGCCCTCCACTCTCCCTATGCTAATGCTGAGGCAGCAGCAGTAGAGGGCGCCGCGGATTGCTAAACTGGCTGGCCCTCCGCTCTCCCTCCGCTCTCCCTCCGCTCTCCCTCCGCTCTCCCTCCGCTCTCCCTCCGCTCTCCCTCCGCTCTCCCTCCGCTCTCCCTCCGCTCTCCCTCCGCTCTCCCTATGCTAATGCAGAGGCAGCAGAAAGTATAGGGCGCTGAGGATTGCTAGCCGCTAAGGCTAGCTAAACTCTGTGGCCCTCTGCGGCCCTCTCTCCCTATGTTAATGCAGAGGCAGCAGAAAGAAGAGGGCGCTGAGGATTGCTAGCCGCCAAGGCTAGCTAAACTGGCCAGCCCTCTGCGGCTCTCTCTCCCTATGCTAATGCAGAGGCAGCAGAAAGTAGAGGGCGCTGACGATTGCTAGCCGCTAAGGCTAGCTAATCTGGGCGGCCCTCTCTCCCTATGCTAATGCAGAAGCAGCAGAAAGTAGAGGGCGCCGAGGATTGCTAGCTGCCAAGGCTACCTAAACTGGCCGGCCCTCTGCGGCCCTCTCTCCCTATGCTAATGCAGAGGCAGCAGAAAGTAGAGGGCGCCGAAGATTGTTAGCCGCAAAGGCTAGCTAAACTGGCCGGCCCTCTCTCCCCCTATGCTAATGCAGAGGCAGCAGAAAGTAGAGGGCGCCGAGGATTGCTAAGGCTAGCTAAACTGGCTGACCCTCTTTGGCCCTCTCTCCCTATGCTAATTCAGAAGCAGCAGATAGTAGAGGGCACCGAGGATTGCAAGCCGCTAAGGCTAGCCAAACTGGCCGGCCCTCTCCGGCCCTCTCCGGCCCTCTCTCCCTATGCTAATGCAGAGGATTGCTAGCTGCCAAGGCTAGCTGAACTGGCCGGCCCTCTTCGGCCCTCTTCGGCCCTCTTCGGCCCTCTTCGGCCCTCTTCGGCCCTCTTCGGCCCTCTTCGGCCCTCTTCGGCCCTCTCTCCCTATGCTAATGCAGAGGATTGGTAGCCGCTAAGGCTAGCTAAACTGGCCGGCCCTCTGCAGCCCTCTCTCCCTATGCTAATGCAGAGGCAGCAGAAAGTAGAGGGCGCCGCAGATTGCTAGCCGCCAAGGCTAGCTAAACTGGCCGGCCCTCCGCTCTCCCTATGCTCTCCCTATGCTCTCCCTATGCTCTCCCTATGCTCTCCCTATGCTCTCCCTATGCTCTCCCTATGCTCTCCCTATGCTCTCCCTATGCTCTCCCTATGCTCTCCCTATGCTAATGCAGAGGCAGCAGAAAGTAGGGGGCGCCACGGATTGCTAGCCGCCAAGGGTAGCTAAACTCAGCGGCCCTCCACTCTCCCTATGCTAATGCTGAGGCAGCAGCAGTAGAGGGCGCCGCGGATTGCTAAACTGGCTGGCCCTCTGCGGCCTTCCGCTCTCCCTATGCTCTCCCTATGCTCTCCCTATGCTCTCCCTATGCTCTCCCTATGCTCTCCCTATGCTCTCCCTATGCTCTCCCTATGCTCTCCCTATGCTCTCCCTATGCTCTCCCTATGCTCTCCCTATGCTCTCCCTATGCTCTCCCTATGCTCTCCCTATGCTCTCCCTATGCTCTCCCTATGCTAATGCAGAGGCAGCAGAAAGTATAGGGCGCCGAGGATTGCTAGCCGCTAAGGCTAGCTAAACTCTGCGGCCCTCTGCGGCCCTCTCTCCCTATGTTAATGCAGAGGCAGCAGAAAGAAGAGGGAGCTGAGGATTGCTAGCCGCCAAGGCTCGCTAAACTGGCGGGCTTCTCTCCCTATGCTAATGCAGAGGCAGCAGAAAGTAGAGGGTGCCGAGGATTGCAAGCCGCCAAGGCTAGCTAAACTGGCCGGCCCTCTCTCCCTATGGTAATGCAGAGGCAGCAGGAAGTAGAGGGCGCTGAGGATTGCTAGCCGCCAAGGCTAGCTAAACTGGCCGGCCCTCTCTCCCTATGCTAATGCAGAGGATTGCTAGCCGCCAAGGCTAGCTAAACTGGCCGGCCCTCTCTCCCTATGCTAATGCAGAGGCAGCAGAAAGTAGAGGGTGCCGATGATTGCAAGCCGCTAAGGCTAGCTAAACTGGCCGGCCCTCTCTCCCTATGCTAATGCAGAGGCAGCAGAAAGTAGAGGGGGCTGAGGATTGCTAGCCACTAAGGCTAGCTAAACTGGCCAGCCCTCTCAACCTATGCTAATGCAGAGGCAGCAGAAAGTAGAGGGCGCCAAGAATTGCTAGCCGCCAAGGCTAGCTAAACTGGCCGGCCCTCTCTCCCTATGCTAATGCAGAGGCAGCAGAAAGTAGAGGGCACAGAGGATTGCTAGCCGATAAGGCTAGCTAAACTGGCCGGTCCTCTGCGGCCCTCTCTGCCTATGCTAATGCAGAGGATTGCTAGTCGCCAAGGCTAGCTAAACCCTCCCTCCCTCCCTCCCTCCCTCCCTCCCTCCCTCCCTCCCTCCCTCTCTCTCTATGCTAATGCAGAGGCAAAAGAAAGTAGAGGGTGCCGAGGATTGCTAGCCGTCAATGCTAGCTGAACTGGCTGGCCCTCTCTCCCTATGCTAATTCAGAGGCAGCAGAAAGTAGAGGGCACTGAGGATTGCTAGCCGCTAAGGCTAGCTAAACTGCCCGGCCCTCTGCGGCCCTCTCTTCCTATGCTAATGCAGAGGCAGCAGTAAGTAGAGTCCACCGAGAATTGCTAGCTGCCAAGGCTAGCTAATTTGGCCGGCCCTCTCTCCCTATGCTAATGCAGAGGCAGCAGAAAGTAGAGGGCGCCGAGGATTGCTAGCCGCAAAGGCTAGCTAAACTGGCCAGAACTCTCTCCCTATGCTAATGCAGAGGCAGCAGAAAGTAGAGGGTGCCAAGGATTGCTAGCACCAAGGCTAGCTAAACTGGCCGGCCTTTTGGGTCCTTTTCTCTCTATGTTAATGCAGAGGCAGCAGAAAGTAGAGGGCGCCGAGGATTGCTAGCCGCCAAGGCTAGCTAAACTGGCCGGCTCTTTTCGGCCCTCACTTGCTATGCTAATGCAGAGGCATCAGAAAGTAGAGGGCGCAGAGGAATGCTAGCCGGCCCTCTGCGGCCCTCTCTCCCTATGCTAATGCAGAGGCAGAAGAAAGTAAAGGGAGCCGAGGATTGGAAGCCGCCAAGGCTAGCTAAACTGGCCTGCCCTCCCTCCCTATGCTAATGCAGAGGCAGCAGAAAGTAGAGGGCACCGAGGATTGCTAGCCGCCAAGGCTCGCTAAACTGGCTGGCCCTCTCTCCCTATGCTAATGCAGAGGCAGTAGAAAGTAGAGGGCGCCGAGGATTGCTAGCCGCCAAGGCTAGCTAAACTGGCCGTCTCTCTCTCCCTATGCTAATGCAGAGGTAGCAGAAAGTAGGGGGCGCCGAGTATTGCTAGCCGCAAAGGCTAGCCAAACTGGCCGGTTCTCTCTACCTATGCTAATGCAGAGGCAGCAGAAAGTAGAGGGCGCCAAGAATTGCTAGCTGCCAAGGCTAGCTAAACTGACCGGCCCTCTCTCCCTATGCTAATGCAGAGGATTGCTAGCCGAAAAGGCTAGCTAAACTGGCCGGCCCTCTGCAGCCTTCTCTCCCTATGCTAATGCAGAGGATTGCTAGCCGCCAAGTCTAGCTAAACTGGCCGGCCCTCTGCGGCCCTCTATCCCTATGCTAATGCAGAGGCAACAGAAAGTAGAGGGTGCCGAGGATTGCTAGCCGCCAAGGCTAGCTAAACTGGCCGGCCCTATGCTAATGCAGAGGCAGCAGAAAGTAGAGGGCGCTGAGGATTGCTAGCCGACAAGGCTAGCTAAACTGGCCGGCCCTCTGCGGCCCTCTCTCCCTATGCTAATGCAGAGGATTGCTAGCCGCCAAGTCTAGCTAAACTGGCCGGCCCTCTGCGGCCCTCTCTCCCTATGCTAATGCAGACGCAGCAGAAAGCAGAGGGCGCTGAGGATTGCTAGCTGCTAAGGCTAGCTAAACTGGCCGGCCCTCTCTCCCTATGCTAATGCAGAGGCAGCAGAATGTAGAGGGCGCCGAGGATTGCTAGCCGCTAGGCTTTCTAAATTGGCTGGCCTCTGTGGCTCTCTCTTCCTATGCTAATGCAGAAGATTGCTAGCCGCCAAGGCTAGCTAAACTGGCCTGCCCCCTGCGGCCCTCTCTTCCTATGCTAATGCAGAGGCAGCAGTAAGTAGAAGGCGCCGAGAATTGCTAGCCGCCAAGGCTGGCTAAATTGGCCGGCCTCTTTGGCCCTCTCTCCCTATGCTAATGCAGAGGCAGCAGAAAGTAGAGACCACCGAGAATTGCTAGCTGCCAAGGCTAGCTAATTTGGCCGGCCCTCTCTCCCTATGCTAATGCAGAGGCAGCAGAAAGTAGAGGGTGCTGAGGATTGCTAGCCGCAAAGGCTAGCTAAACTGGCCAGAACTCTCTCCCTATGCTAAGGCAGAGGCAGCAGAAAGTAGAGGGTGCCAAGGATTGCTAGCACCAAGGCTAGCTAAACTAACCGGCCTTTTGGGTCCTTTTCTCTCTATGTTAATGCAGAGGCAGCAGAAAGTAGAGGGCGCCGAGGATTGCTAGCCGCCAAGGCTAGCTAAACTGGCCGGCTCTTTTCGGCCCTCACTTCCTATGCTAATGCAGAGGCAGCAGAAAGTAGAGACCACCGAGAATTGCTAGCTGCCAAGGCTAGCTAATTTGGCCGGCCCTCTCTCCCTATGCTAATGCAGAGGCAGCAGAAAGTAGAGGGTGCTGAGGATTGCTAGCCGCAAAGGCTAGCTAAACTGGCCAGAACTCTCTCCCTATGCTAAGGCAGAGGCAGCAGAAAGTAGAGGGTGCCAAGGATTGCTAGCACCAAGGCTAGCTAAACTAACCGGCCTTTTGGGTCCTTTTCTCTCTATGTTAATGCAGAGGCAGCAGAAAGTAGAGGGCGCCGAGGATTGCTAGCCGCCAAGGCTAGCTAAACTGGCCGGCTCTTTTCGGCCCTCACTTCCTATGCTAATGCAGAGGCATCAGAAAGTAGAGGGCGCAGAGGAATGCTAGCCGGCCCTCTGCGGCCCTCTCTCCCTATGCTAATGCAGAGGCAGAAGAAAGTAAAGGGAGCCGACGATTGGAAGCCGCCAAGGCTAGCTAAACTGGCCTGCCCTCCCTCCCTATGCTATTGCAGAGGCAGCAGAAAGTAGAGGGCACCGAGGATTGCTAGCCGCTAAGGCTCGCTAAACTGGCTGGCCCTCTCTCCCTATGCTAATGCAGAGGCAGCAGAAAGTAGAGGGCGCCGAGGATTGCTAGCCGCAAAGGCTAGCCAAACTGCCCGGTTCTCTCTACCTATGCTAATGCAGAGGCAGCAGAAAGTAGAGGGCGCCAAGAATTGCTAGCTGCCAAGGCTAGCTAAACTGACCGGCCCTCTCTCCCTATGCTAATGCAGAGGCAGCAGAAAGTAGAGGGCGCCGAGGATTGCTAGCTGCCAAGGCTAGCTAAACTGGCCGGCCCTCTGCAGCTCTCTCTCCCTATGCTAATGCAGAGGATTGCTAGCCGCCAAGTCTAGCTAAACTGGCCGGCTCTCTGCGGCCCTCTATCCCTATGCTAATGCAGAGGCAACAGAAAGTAGAGGGTGCCGAGGATTGCTAGCCGCCAAGGCTAGCTAAACTGGCCGGCCCTCTGAGGCCCTATGCTAATGCAGAGGCAGCAGAAAGTAGAGGGCGCTGAGGATTGCTAGCCGACAAGGCTAGCTAAACTGGCCGGCCCTCTGCGGCCCTCCCTCCCTCCCTATGCTAATGCAGAGGATTGCTAGCCGCCAAGTCTAGCTAAACTGGCCGGCCCTCTGCGGCCCTCTCTCCCTATGCTAATGCAGAGGGCGCAGAGGATTGCTAGTCGCCAAGGCTAGCTAAACTGGCCGGCCCTCTGCGGCCCTCTATCCCTATGCTAATGCAGAGGCAACAGAAAGTAGAGGGTGCCGAGGATTGCTTGCCGCCAAGGCTAGCTAAACTGGCCGGCCCTCTGAGGCCCTATGCTAATGCAGAGGAAGCAGAAAGGAGAGGGCACTGAGGATTGCTAGCCGCTAAGGCTAACTAAACTGGCCGGCCCTCTCTCCCTATGCTAATGCAGAGGCAGCAGAAAGTAGATGGCGCCGAGGATTGCTAGCCGACAAGGCTAGCTAAACTGGCCGGCCCTCTGCGGCCCTCCCTCCCTCCCTATGCTAATGCAGAGGATTGCTAGCCGCCAAGTCTAGCTAAACTGGCCGGCCCTCTGCGGCCCTCTCTCCCTATGCTAATGCAGAGGGCGCAGAGGATTGCTAGTCGCCAAGGCTAGCTAAACTGGCCGGCCCTCTGCGGCCCTCTATCCCTATGCTAATGCAGAGGCAACAGAAAGTAGAGGGTGCCGAGGATTGCTTGCCGCCAAGGCTAGCTAAACTGGCCGGCCCTCTGAGGCCCTATGCTAATGCAGAGGAAGCAGAAAGGAGAGGGCACTGAGGATTGCTAGCCGCTAAGGCTAACTAAACTGGCCGGCCCTCTCTCCCTATGCTAATGCAGAGGCAGCAGAAAGTAGAGGGCACTGAGCCGCTAAGGCTAGCTAAACTGGCCAGCCCTCTGCGGCCCTCTCTCCCTATGCTAATGCAGAGGCAGCAGAAAGTAGAATGCGCTGAGAATTGCTAGCCAAGAAGGCTAGCTAAATTGGCCGGCCCTCTGCGGCCCTCTCTCCCTATGCTAATGCAGAGGCAGCAGAAAGTAGATGGCGCCGAGGATTGCTAGCCGCCAAGGCTAGCTAAACTGGCCTGCTCTCTGCGGACCGCTCTCCCTATGCTAATTCAGAGGCAGCAGAAAGTAGAGGGCGCTGAGGATTGCTAGCCGCCAAGGCTAGCTTAACTGGCCAGCCCTCTCTCCCTATGCTAATTCAGAGGCAGCAGAAAGTAGAGGGTACTGAGGATTGCTAGCCGCCAAGGCTAGCTTAACTGGCCAGCCCTCTCTCCCTATGCTAATGCAGAGGCAGCAGAAAGTAGAGGGCACCAAGGATTACTAGCCGCTAAGGCTAGCTAAATTGGCCGGCCCTTTGCGGCCCTCTCTCCCTATGCTAATGCAGAGGCAGCAGAAAGTAGAGGGCGCTGAGAATTGCTAGCTGCTAATGCTAGCTAAACTGGCCAGCCCTCTGCGGCCTATGCTAATGCAGAGGATTGCTAGCCGCTAAGGCTAGCTAAACTGGCTGGCTCTCTGCGGCCCGCTCTCCCTATGCTAATGCAGAGGCAGCAGAAAGTAGAGGGCGCCGAGGATTGCTAGCCGCCAAGGCTAGCTAAACTGGCCGGCCCTTCTCGGCCCTCCCTCCCTATGCTAATGAAGCGGCAGCAGAAAGTAGAGGGCGCCGAGGATTGCTAGCCGCCAAGGCTAGCTAAACTGGCCCTCCCTCCCTATGCTAATGCAGAGGCAGCAGAAAGTGGAGGGTGCCGAGGATTGCTAGCCGATAAGCTAGCTAAACTGGCCGGCCCTCTCTCCCTATGCTAATGCAGAGGCAGCAGAAAGTAGAGGGAGCGGAGGATTGCTAGCTGCCAAGGCTAGCTAAACTGGCGGGCCTCTCTCCCTATGCTAATGTGGAGGCAGCAGAAAGTAGAGGGTGCCGAGGATTGCTAGCTGCCAAGGCTAGCTAAACTGGCGGGCCTCTCTCCCTATGCTAATGCAGAGGTAGCAGAAAGTAGAGGGAGCCGAGGATTGCTAGCTGCCAAGGCTAGCTAAACTGGCGGGCCTCTCTCCCTATGCTAATGCGGAGGCAGCAGAAAGTAGAGGGTGCCGAGGATTGCTAGCCGCCAATGTCATGAAAATGACCTAACAAGTGTAGGCTCAAACGCTGGGGAGAAACCGTGTAGCATTCCAGCACTTTATTTTTGTAATCACACAGTGACAAATCCTTCTAAGAAGTAAAATAGCAAAAAGGCAGTCCCAAAGTCCCACAGAAGTATATCCACAGTCTGAAGAAAATAATGGCCGAAGAGTAACTGAAGCGGTTGATCCAAAGTGCAGGAATCCTTTCCTCTCTCTCTCTCTGGAGACTGACTTCCAAGCTCTCTTTGGGGCTCTTTTTATGTCCCTGTGGGCCCATTCTCCCAGCAAGCCCCTATTGTTTCTATGCAGGGGTGAGGAGACATATAGGTGCCAGGGTAACTGGATTATCTACCTATTGTTTCCAATCAGGCCAGGGCAGATGTGTTGGAGCCTTTGGGTATCAGTCCCTAATCTCATCAGAGAGAAATTAAATCAATTCCGCCATTGTTTAAGATAAACCCGTCACATGGCTCCCCCCCAGTGGATGTGCATTGATGGGACTCCCCTCAGTAGGGAGAGACCCAGACGCACTGGGAATCAAAGTCGCTTGGGAAGAATGTACAAATCTGCTGGGTTCCAGGTTGAATCCGTAGTTCCGTGATGCAGGGGCCAATCCATTCACATTTATATGTTTCCTGCGCCTCTGCCTAATGGAGAATTCAACTCTGATTTGCCTTCCACACAAAGTCTTTCCATTGAGCCCTTGGACTGCAGCAGCTGCATCATGGGGTTTCTCAAACTCTACAAATGCAAAGCCTGGGGGCTTCTGAGCAACCCAAACCCGACGCAAAAGCCCATAAACACCAAATGCCTGCTCTAATACAGCTCTGTTGACATGCTGACCAAGATTTACATAGTAAGTTGGGTTGAAAAAAGACATACGTCCATCAAGTTCAACCATAATGCCTATATATAACCTGCCTAACTACTAGTTGATCCAGAGGAAGGCAAAAACCCCATCTGAAGCCTCTCTAATTTGCCGCAGAGGGGAAAAAATTCCTTCCTGACTCCAAGATGGCAATCGGACCAGTCCCTGGGGCAACTTGTACTGAGAGCTATCTCCCATAACCCTGTATTCCCTCACTTGTACTGAGAGCTATCTCCCATACCCCTGTATTCCCTCACTTGTACTGAGAGCTATCTCCCATAACCCTGTATTCCCTCACTTGTACTGAGAGCTATCCCCCATAACCCTGTATTCCCTCACTTGTACTGAGAGCTATCCCCCCTACCCCTGTATTCCCTCACTTGTACTGAGAGCTATCTCCCCTACCCCTGTATTCCCTCACTTGTACTGAGAGCTATCTCCCCTACCCCTGTATTCCCTCACTTGTACTGAGAGCTATCCCCCCTACCCCTGTATTCCCTCACTTGTACTGAGAGCTATCCCCCCTACCCCTGTATTCCCTCACTTGTACTGAGAGCTATCCCCCCTACCCCTGTATTCCCTCACTTGTACTGAGAGCTATCCCCCCTACCCCTGTATTCCCTCACTTGTACTGAGAGCTATCCCCCCTACCCCTGTATTCCCTCACTTGTACTGAGAGCTATCTCCCCTACCCCTGTATTCCCTCACTTGTACTGAGTGCTATCCCCCCTACCCCTGTATTCCCTCACTTGTACTGAGAGCTATCTCCCCTACCCCTGTATTCCCTCACTTGTACTGAGAGCTATCTCCCCTACCCCTGTATTCCCTCACTTGTACTGAGAGCTATCTCCCCTACCCCTGTATTCCCTCACTTGTACTGAGAGCTATCTCCCCTACCCCTGTATTCCCTCACTTGTACTGAGAGCTATCTCCCCTACCCCTGTATTCCCTCACTTGTACTAAGAGCTATCTCCCATAACCCTGTATTCCCTCACTTGCTAAGAATCCATCCAGCCCCTTCTTAAAGTTATATAATGTATCAGCCAGTACGACTGATTCGGGGAGGGGGGACCCCAGAACCTCACAGCTCTCACTGGAAAAAATCCTTTCCGAATGTTTAAATGGAACCTCCCTTCTTCTAAACGGAGTGGGTGCCCTCGTGTCCGTTGGAAGGACCTACTGGTAAATAAAACATTAGAAAGGTTATTATATGATCCCTTTATATATTTATACATAGTTATCATGTCACCTCTTAAGCGCCTCTTCTCCAGTGTAAACAGACCCAACTTGGCCAGCCTTTCCCCATAACTGAGACTTCCCATACCCTTTACCAGCTTAGTTGCCCTTCTCTGGACCCTCTCTAACTCAATAATGTCCCGTTTGAGCACTGGAGACCAAAACTGAACAGCATATTCTAGATGGGGCCTTACCAGCGCTCTGTAAAGGGGAAGAATAACCCCCTCCTCCCGTGAATCTATACCCCTTTTAATACAGCTCAAAACCTTGTTTGCCCTTGCAGCTGCTGCCTGGCATTGCTTGCTACAGCCAAGTTTATTATCTACAAGGACTCCAAGGTCCTTCTCCATTAGGGATTTGCCTAGTGCAGTCCCATTAAGGGTATACGGGGCTTGCATATTTTTACATCCCAGGTGCATGACCTTACATTTATCCACATTAAATCTCATCTGCCACTTAGCTGCCCAGATTGCCAGTTGGTCAAGATCCTGCTGCAGGGATGTCACATCCTGGATAGAACTGACTGGTCTGCAGAGTTTTGTGTCATCTGCAAACACTGATACATTACCCATAATACCCTCCCCTAAGTCATTTATGAACAAATTAAACAAAAGTGGACCCAGTACAGAACCCTGAGGGACCCCACTGAGAACCTTACTCCAAGTAGAGAATGTACCATTAACAACCCCCCTCTGTACCCGATCCTGTAGCCAGTTTTCTATCCATGTGCAAACGGCTTCACTAAGACCAATAGACCTTAGCTTAGAAAGCAGTCGTTTGTGGGGAACGGTATCAAATGCTTTGGCAAAATCCAAATAGATTATATCTACTGCCCCCCCACTGTCCCACTACTGCCCCCCCCACTGTCCAGCTTCTTACTTACCTCATCATAAAAAGCAATTAAATTGGTCTGACATGACCTGTCCTTCATAAAGCCATGCTGATTACTGCTCATAATGGCATTCTCCACTACATAATTTTGAATGTGATCCCTTAACAAGCCTTCAAATAACTTGCCCACCACGGATGTCAGACTTACAGGCCTATAATTGCCAGGCTGAGATCTTACTCCCTGTATAAATATAGGAATGACATTCGCCTTCTTCCAATCCCTAGGTACCATACCTGATGAAAGAGAGTCTGAGAATATCAGAAACAAGGGCCACTGCAATTCTGCCCCTAGCTCTCTCAGTACCCGAGGGTGTATTCCATCTGGCCCAGGTGCCTTGTTTACATTTATCGTGTGTAACCCTTTAAGCACCATATCCTGTGCCAACCACTGTGTAGTTGGAGCTGAGGCAACAGTGCAGCTATTGGGTGGGACTTGGCCCACTGGCTCCCCCTACTGTATACACAGAAGAAAAGAACTGGTTAAGCACATCTGCCTTTTCTGTACCCGCTGTAACCATATTGTTATTATAACTCAATGGGGCCACACCCTCAACCTGCATCTTTTTACTATTAATATACTAAAAAAACTTTTTGGGGTTAGTCTTGGCCTCGGCCGTGATGCGCTCCTCATTTTCTATCTTTGCCTTCCGGATTGCTGTTTTACAACACTGGGAGTCAGCTCCCAGATTAAGGTGTTACTTTCCCCAACAGCTGCAATTACACTGTGATGTTTTCACTAATTTTGTATCTCAATTAATTTGTGAACTAACTAAAGTGCATGGTTAGGTGTCCTTTTTGTTCCAGATCCAACCTTCACTGAGGGAACTGCAGCTCGAGGACTAAATGATGCTAAAGAAATTCGTTTGGAACCACACCTCCCACTACAAAGGATCCCAGTTCTGGAAGGAACATTTGCATCCGGGCAATAATAACTTATATCCTTTTCTGTATTACACAGTTCTGATACAACTCCTCTAATACATAGCCTCATGCCTTATTTATCTTAGACATATGTGTCAGGGTTAATGCATGTAGAAATGGAAGGATTATGGTTTAATAGACAGTTTATGGCAGTTGTATTAGCCTGTAAACAAGAAGGTTTCAGAGAATATTAGAGGACATATGGCACAATTATATTAGTATCCGGACATTTGTCCATTAGATCAAATTAACCTGCCGTGTGGGCTATTTTCCAAAATCAATGTAGGATGTGTGTCTTGTACCCCCTACAAAGCATTCTTAAAGACCCACACACCTGCTTATCAAAAACAGTATCCCTGGTATCAAGAGAAGATATACGGGCCATCAACAAACTCATGCACCCGATGGTACACATTGTAACAGACATTAACCCCTTACTTACCTCTACACCTTCAGACTCAACATACTACAGTGTCATAAATTTAGGGAATGCATACCATTCTATATCAGTGAGTGAGAAGACAAGGCCCTTGTTTGCCTTCACGTGCGATCGGCGTCAATCACCTCTGCGCAATTAGCAATGAAGTACGCCGCTAACAGCGTGATTTATGGGTATGTACTCCGCAAATCTCTAAAGGGCTGGGGATATCAGTCAGGGTCAACTCCCCTGCAATATGTTGATGATTTATTGTTGTGTAGTGCAGACCGAGAAAGTTGTGAAAAAGACACTATTTCACTGCTGAATTACCTGTGTGAGGAGGGGCACAAGGTATCATCAAAAAGGTGCAGTATTGCAAACCATCTGTACAGTACTTGGGTTTCTTGCTATCACAGGGGCAGAGACTAATAAACCCACAGAGAATCCAGGCAATCTCAGCCATAGAAAGCCACAAACTAAGGAACAATTGCTCACATTCTTGGGCACGGTTGGTTTTTGCAGACAATGGATTCCAGACTGTTCATATTTTGAAAGCATTTTAAGGAGCATACTTACAGACTCTGAATCTGACAATTTGCAATGGACTTAAACTGGCACAAATGCATTTAAAGCTTTACTGTGGGTATTGGCATCTGCACCTATACTCAGTCTGCCTAACTATAATCTGCCTTTGTGTTGTACTGCAGGAAATTGTAAGACCATGGTTGCAGGCTTAGCCCAGATTTACGGAAACAGTTAAAGACCCATAGCATACTTCTTTAAGGTGCTACCGCTCATTGCGCAAGGCATATCTGCCTACCTGTGGGTGCTAGCAGCTTGCGCGGTAGCTGTTGAGTCTTCTATTGCTAAGACCGTATTCTATCCTATAACTTTCTATATTTCACAAGTGTTGATGGTAAGCCTATGGCACATGCTATTTATATAGAAGAATTGTGACAAGCCCTTATGCTTCCACACACCCTAGTGGTAGTTAAGTGCCATGGGCACTCTACCGCCGGTGGCTGCCCACCCAATTGACCCCCCTGCGCAGCCCCCACCTGATATTACTGCATTATGTGTGCCACATCTCTGCCACATGGTTTGCTCTTATATGAGCTACAGTTATATGATAATATGTTGACCATCGACAACAATGGTCTCTGGTCAAAAGGAGGGATAATAGGTCTCCAGAAATATGCAGCACCACTGTTCATTATGTAGTTCATGGTGCATATAAACAGGAAAGTCACAGCAAGTGCATATAAACAGGAAAGTCATAGCAAGTAAAATACTGAAATGTGTCATGTAAAAAAAAGGAAAGTCATAGCAAGTGAAACATTGAAACTGGAGGGTATCAATACCCCTTTGTCATAGTAGACAGGTTCAGTAGGTAAATGGGAGCACAAAAATTCCATTTGAAATCTTAATGGGTAAGCCTTTTCCCACTCCGTGGACAAGGACTCCCATAGATCACTATACCAGGCGATTTGGATCAGATACGGGAACAATATGTAACTGAATTGATAAAGGTTTTGAATAGTCACAACAATGATGTTTATCTCTCTTTTCACAGAAACATACACATCCATATTAACCAGGAGACATTGTGCGAGACTCCATCCAAAGAAAGGGGGAACCACCCCATACGGAGATCTCACGACCGTGATAGACATCACCAGAACCACAGTCCTGACATCTGACAGCAATCAATGGATACACGAAATGCACCTAAAGAGGGCCCCCACCCCATGAGGATTACTCCACAGGATACACCATCCTCAGATGACAACGGTGACCCCCCCCTTTGAGGCCCTACCCAGTCCTCACCCCAGGAAACGGCGATCGAGTCTGAAAATCTACCTCATCATTTTCCTCAGCAAAATTCTTGTTTTAGCAGGATTTGTCTACTTTATCATTTTCCTTAGCACCACGTGTGCACATCACCATGAGGAGTTACCCTGTTTGTGTGGACAGTCTCCGGACCGCCCCAACAGGAACATAACAGTAGACAAGAGAGCATTAGACATACATGATGACAATTTGTGGGAATACATGGCACGGATTGTTCTTAACACTAGTTACAGGTGTTTAAAGGATGTCACTAGTGCAACTGAACTGATTGAGACTTGTTTTGTAGCTGTTGCTACTCCCACCATTGTGCTTACTGACATTTTCCATGCTAAAAATGACTCTGAAGTGCAAGATTCTGATATTGAAACACATGTCTCTGTATATGCTTATGTTACAGATCAAAATGCTACTAGACGCATGCGAAAGAATTTTGCTTCCATAGTTACTCACAATGTAACTGCAAGTGACATATGCTATAACATGACTTGTAATGTTAGCGACATCCCTGTGTGCATTCAGGCACGTGTGACTAAGAGTACTGACCCGCACCCAGTGTGCAGTAGGATGACTTCTCAATGCATCATTATCACCACAATTATGTCATGTAATCATACCATCCTGGCACCTAGTTTAGCTAAGCATGTGCCAATGCCCAGAGGTTGGTTCTTCTCTTTTAGGAACAACTCGTTTAATTACATTCCAGCTAATATTTCTGGTGGACCCTGTGCATTAACTAGACTTAGTTTAGCTGTTCCTACAGCCCACCCAGGCCCAGCGCCCTAATAGAGGCACAGATTATGAATACATACCTAGGATTGTAAGACACGTAATGTCTAAGTCTGAAATAATAGCGCTAGGATTCTCACTGGTAGGAGTACCAGGATTGACTGTATATCAGGGTAAACAAACTAATAAAATAGTTTGCATCATAGTTAAGAGCATTAATGCTGCCAGCATTGCAATTGCAAATCTATTGACTGACATAGGAGACGCTAGAAAAGCTGTACTACAAAATCGTGCAGCGATCGATTATTTGTTTTTCAAGCCTAATCATGGTTGTGAATACTTTGAAGGCTTATTCTGCTGTAATTTTTTCAAAGTTGTCATTATTATCATTTGTTTGATTATCATTCAGTGTGTGCCTTCACTAATCCACATGTGTTGTTCATGTTATAATGATATAACTTTAAGTGTTATCACTTCGTGATAAAAGGAAGGGTACCTAAAATTCTCCCTCCATAGATTTAATCTTCAATATGTTATCACTTCGTGATAAAAGGAGGGATTGTAAGGTTTGATATAATATCCTATAATCGTATATTCATGTAATTATACATTCACATATGCATGTATTTTGATACTTTGATACACTTTGATGCTTAGCATATCATACTCCATTTTAGAGATGTATCTCCATTTTGTAACAGCAACCAGCAAGGTTTGAACATCCCATAATTAGCTGTTTTTCCCAAATAGTACCCTTGCACAACTTGCACCTGACAAAACATAAGCCGTGAGAAACAATTTAATCTTATCTGTGCACTAACGCCTTTCTACTCCTTGTATCCTCCTTTAAATTCCTGTCCCGCATTAGCCATCCTTGAAGGCCATCCTTGAAGATAATGAGGTTCTACTCCATCTTTAATTTATAATGATTCCTTTGTCTCTGTATGTACACAAGAGGTATAAATTCTATGATCACGTCAGGATAAACTGGACAGGTTTGAACTTCCATTGGAGCTGTGTCGTTCTTGTCCCCGTATACGCCTTTGTCCTGGTAGGCGGGCACCCACGGATTACTAAATCTAAGATCGGCGGTCAAGGACCTTACACTTGCCAGCTAGCAATCCTCTGCGCCCTCTACTTTCGGCTGCCTCTGCATTAGCATAGGGAGAGAGGGCCGCAGAGCTTAGGTAGCCTTGCCGGCTAGCAATCATCAGCGCCCTCTACTTTCTGCTGCCTCTGCATTAGCATAGGGAGAGATAGCCGCAGAGCTTCGGATACCTGGCCGGCTAGCAATCCTCAACATCCTCTAGTTTCTGCTGCCTCTGCATAAGCATAGGGAGAGAGGGCCGCAGAGCTTAGGTAGCCTTGCCGGCTAAAAATCCTCAGCGCTCTCTACTTTCTCCTGCCTCTGCATAAGCATAGGGAGAGAGGGCCGCAGAGCTTAGGTAGTCTTGCCGGCTAGCAATCCTCAGTGGCCTCTACTTTCTGCTGCCTCTGCATTAGCATAGGGAGAGAGGGCTGCAGAGCTTAGGTAACCTTGCCGGCTAACAATCCTCAGCGCCCTCTACTTTCAGCTGCCTCTGCATTAGCATAGGGAAAGAGGGCCGCAGAGCTTAGGTAACCTTGCCGGCGACCAATCCTCAGTGTCCTCTACTTTCTGCTGCCTCTGCATTAGCATAGGGAGAGAGAGCCGCAGAGCTTAGGTAGCCTTACCGGCTAAAAATCCTCAGCAACCTCTACTTTCTGCTGCCTCTGCATTAGCATTAGCATAGGGAGAGAGGGCCGCAGAGCTTACGTAGCCTTACCGGCTAGCAATCCCCAGCGCCCTCTACTTTCTGGTATCTCTGCATTAGTATAGGGAGAGAGGGCCGCAGAGCTTAGGTAGCCTTGCCGGCTAGCAATCTTCAGCGCCCTCTACTTTCTGCTGCCTCTGCATTAGCATAGAGAGAGAGGGCCGCAGAGCTTAGTTAGCCTTGCCAGCTAGCAATCCCCAGCGCCCTCTACTTTCTGCTGCCTCTGCATTAGCATAGGGAGAGAGGGCCAGAGAGGGCCGCAGAGCATAGGTAGCCTTGCCGGCTAGCAATTCTCAGCACCCTCTACTTTCTGCTGCCTCTGTATTAGCCTAAAGAACGAGGGCAAGAGAGGGCCGCAAAGCTTAGGTAGCCTTGCCGGCTAGCAATCCCCAGCACCCTCTACTTTCTGCTGCCTCTGCATTAGCATAGGGAGAGAGGGCCGCAGAGCTTAGGTAACCTTGCCGGCTAGCAATCCTCAGCGCCCTCTACTGTCTGCTGCCTCTGCATTAGCCTAAGGAAAGAGGGCCAGAGAGGGCCAGAGAGGGCCAGAGAGGGCCAGAGAGGGCCAGACAGGGCCGCAAAGCTTAGGTAGCCTTGCCGGCTAGCAATCCCAAGCGCCCTCTAATTTCTGCTGCCTCGGCATTAGCATAGGGAGAGAGGGCCGCAGAGCTTAAGTAGACTTGCCGGCTAGCAATCCTCAGCGCCCTCTACTTTCTGCTGCCTCTGCATTAGCATAGTGAGAGAGGGCCGCAGGGCTTCGGTAGACTTGCCGGCTAGCAATCTTCAGCGCCCTCTACTTTCTGCTGCCTCTGCATTAGCATAGGGAGAGAGGGCCGCAGGGCTTCGGTAGCCTTGCCGACTAGAGATCCTAAGTGCCCTCTACTTTCTGCTGCCTCTGCATTAGCATAGGGAGAGAAGGCCGCAGAGCTTAGGTAGCCTTCCGGCTAGCAATTCTCAGCACCCTCTACTTTCTGCTGCCTCTGCATTAGCCTAAGGAACGAGGGCCAGAGAGGGCCGCAAAGCTTAGGTAGCCTTGCCGGCTAGCAATCCCCAGCGCCCTCTACTTTCTGCTGCCTCTGCATTAGCATAGGAAGAGAGGGCAGCAGAGCGTAAGTAGACTTGCCGGCTAGCAATCCTCAGCGCCCTCTACTTTCTGCTGCCTCTGCATTAGCATAGGGTGAGAGGGCTGCAGAGCTTAGGTAGCCTTGCCGGCTTGAAATCCTCAGCACCCTCTACTTTCTGCTGCCTCTGCATTAGCCTAAGGAACGAGGGCAAGAGAGGGCCGCAAAGCTTAGGTAGCTTTGCTGGCTAGAAATCCTCATTGGCCTCTACTTTCTGCTGCCTCTGCATTAGCATAGGGAGAGAGGGCCACAGAGCTTAAGTAGCCTTGCCGGCTACCAATCCTCAGTGGCCTCTACTTTCTGCTGCCTCTGCATTGGGAGAGAGGGAGAGAGGGAGAGAGGAAGAGAGGGAGAGAGGGAGAGAGGGAGAGAGGGAGAGAGGGAGAGAGGGAGAGAGGGAGAGAGGGAGAGAGGGAGAGAGGGAGAGAGGGAGAGAGGGAGAGAGGGAGAGAGGGCAACAGAGCTTAGGTAGCCTTGCCGGCTAGCAATCCTCAGTGCCCTCTACTTTCTGCTGCCTCTGCATTAGCATAGGGAGAGAGGGCCACAGAGCTTAGGTAGTCTTGCCAGCTAGCAAGACTCAGCACCCTCTACTTTCTGCTGCCTCTGCAATAGCATAGGGAGAGAGGGCCACAGAGCTTAGGTAGCCTTGCCGGCTAGCAATCCTCAGTGCCCTCTACTTTCTGCTGCCTCTGCATTAGCATAGGGAGAGAGGACCACAGAGCTTAGGTAGCCTTGCTGGCTAGCAATCCTAAGCTCCCACTACTTTCTTCTGCCTCTGCATTAGCATAGGGAGAGAGGGCCGCAGAGCTTAAGTAGCCTTGCCGGCTAGCAATCCTCAGCGTCCTCTACTTTCTGCTGCCTCTGCATTAGCATAGGGAGAGAGGGCCACAGAGCTTAGCGTGCCTTGCCGGCTAGCAATCCTCAGCGCCCTTTACTTTCTGCTGCCTCTGCATTAGCATAGAGAAAAAGGGCAGAAGAGGGCCGCAGAGCTTAGGTAGCCTTGCCGGCTAGCAATCCACACCGCCCTCTACTTTCTGCTGCCTCTGCATTAGCATAGGGAAAGAGGGCCGCAAAGCTTAGGTAGCCTTGCTGGCTAGCAATCCTCAGCGCCCTCTACTTTCTGCTGCCTCTGCATTAGCATAGGGAGAAAAAGCCGCAGTGCTTAGGTAGCCTTGCCGGCTGGCAATCCTCAGCGCCCTCTACTTTCTGCTGCCTCTGCATTAGCATAGGGAGAGAGGGCCGCAGGGCTTAGGTAGACTTGCCGGCTAGCAATCTTCAGCGCCCTCTACTTTCTGCTGCCTCTGCATTAGCATAGGGAGAGAAGGCCGCAGAGCTTTATTTAGCCTTCCGGCTAGCAATTCTCAGCACCCTCTACTTTCTGCTGCCTCTGCATTAGCCTAAGGAACGAGGGCCAGAGAGGGCCGCAAAGCTTAGGTAGACTTGCCGGCTCACAATCCTCAGCACCCTCTACTTTCTGCTGCCTCTGCATTAGCATAGGGAGAGAGGGCCGCAGAGCTTAGGTAGCCTTGCCGGCTAGCAATCCTCAGCACCCTCTACTGTCTGCTGCCTCTGCATTAGCCTAAGGAAAGAGGGCAAGAGAGGGCCGCAAAGCTTAGGTAGCTTTGCTGGCTAGAAATCCTCATTGGCCTCTACTTTCTGCTGCCTCTGCATTAGCATAGGGAGAGAGGGCCACAGAGCTTAAGTAGCCTTGCCGGCTACCAATCCTCAGTGGCCTCTACTTTCTGCTGCCTCTGCATTAGGAGAGGGGGAGAGGGGGAGAGGGGGAGAGGGGGAGAGGGGGAGAGGGGGAGAGGGGGAGAGGGGGAGAGGGGGAGAGGGGGCAACAGAGCTTAGGTAGCCTTGCCGGCTAGCAATCCTCAGTGCCCTCTACTTTCTGCTGCCTCTGCATTAGCATAGGGAGAGACGGCCACAGAGCTTAGGTAGTCTTGCCAGCTAGCAAGACTCAGCACCCTCTACTTTCTGCTGCCTCTGCAATAGCATAGGGAGAGACGGCCACAGAGCTTAGGTAGTCTTGCCAGCTAGCAAGACTCAGCACCCTCTACTTTCTGCTGCCTCTGCAATAGCATAGGGAGAGAGGGCCACAGAGCTTAGGTAGCCTTGCCGGCTAGCAATCCTAAGCGCCCACTACTTTCTGCTGCCTCTGCATTAGCATAGGGAGAGAGGGCCACAGAGCTTAGCTTGCCTTGCTGGCTAGCAATCCTCAGCGCCCTTTACTTTCTGCTGCCTCTGCATTAGCATAGAGAAAAAGGGCAGAAGAGGGCCGCAGAGCTTAGGTAGCCTTGCCGGCTAGCAATCCACACCGCCCTCTACTTTCTGCTGCCTCTGCATTAGCATAGGGAAAGAGGGCCGCAAAGCTTAGGTAGCCTTGCTGGCTAACAATCCTCAGCGCCCTCTACTTTCTGCTGCCTCTGCATTAGCATAGGGAGAAAAAGCCGCAGTGCTTAGGTAGCCTTGCCGGCTGGCAATCCTCAGCGCCCTCTACTTTCTGCTGCCTCTGCATTAGCATAGGGAGAGAGGGCCTCAGAGCTTAGGTAGCCTTGTCGGCTAGCAATCCTCAGCACCCTCTACTTTCTGCTGCCTCTGCATTAGCATAGGGAGACAGGGCCGCAGAGCTTACCTAGCCTTGCCCGCTAGCAATCCTCAGCGCCCTCTAATTTCTGCTGCCTCCGCATTAGCATAGGGAGAGAGGGCCGCAGAGCTTAGGTAGCCTTGCCGGCTAGCAATCCTAAGCGCCCACTACTTTCTGCTGCCTCTGCATTAGCATAGGGAGAGAGGGCCACAGAGCTTAGCTTGCCTTGCTGGCTAGCAATCCTCAGCGCCCTTTACTTTCTGCTGCCTCTGCATTAGCATAGAGAAAAAGGGCAGAAGAGGGCCGCAGAGCTTAGGTAGCCTTGCCGGCTAGCAATCCACACCGCCCTCTACTTTCGGCTGCCTCTGCATTAGCATAGGGAAAGAGGGCCGCAAAGCTTAGGTAGCCTTGCTGGCTAGCAATCCTCAGCGCCCTCTACTTTCTGCTGCCTCTGCATTAGCATAGGGAGAAAAAGCCGCAGTGCTTAGGTAGCCTTGCCGGCTGGCAATCCTCAGCGCCCTCTACTTTCTGCTGCCTCTGCATTAGCATAGGGAGAGAGGGCCTCAGAGCTTAGGTAGCCTTGCCGGCTAGCAATCCTCAGCGCCCTCTACTTTCTGCTGCCTCTGCATTAGCATAGGGAGAGAGGGCCTCAGAGCTTAGGTAGCCTTGCCCTCTAGCAATCCTCAGCACCCTCTAATTTCTGCTGCCTCCGCATTAGCATAGGGAGAGAGGGCCGCAGAGGGCCTCAGAGCTTAGGTACCCTTGCCGGCTAGCACTCCTCAGGGCCCTCTACTTTCATTAGCATAGGGAGAGAAGGCCGGAGAAGGCCGGAGACCTTAGGTAGCCTTGCCGGCTAGCAATTCTCAGCGCCTTCTACTTGCCTCTGCCTCTGCCTCTGCCTCTGCCTCTGCCTCTGCCTCTGCCTCTGCCTCTGCCTCTGCCTCTGCCTCTGCCTCTGCCTCTGCCTCTGCCTCTGCCTCTGCCTCTGCCTCTGCCTCTGCCTCTGCCTCTGCCTCTGCCTCTGCCTCTGCCTCTGCCTCTGCCTCTGCCTCTGCATAGGGAGAGAGGGCCGAAGAGCTTAGGTAGCCTTGCCGGCTAGCAATCCTCAGCGCCCTCTACTTTCTGCTGCCTCTGCATTAGCATAGGGAGAGAGGGCCGCAGGGCTTAGGTAGCCTTGCCGGCTTGCAATCCTCAGCGCCCTCTACTTTCTGCTGCCTCTGCATTAGCATAGGGAGAGAGGGCCGAAGGGCTTAGGTAGCCTTGCCAGCTAGCAATCCTCAGCGCCCTCCACTTTCTCCTGTCTCTGCATTAGCATATGGAGAGAGGGCCGGAGAAGGCTGCAGACCTTAGGTAGCCTTGCCGGCTAGCAATCCTCAGCGCCTTCTACTTTCTTCTGCCTCTGCCTCTGCCTCTGCATTAGCATTCGCATTAGTATAGGGAGAGAGGGCCGCAGAGCTTAGGTAGTGTTGCCGGCTAGCAATCCTCAGCGCCTTCTACTTTCTTCTGCCTCTGCCTCTGCCTCTGCCTCTGCCTCTGCTGCCTCTGCCTCTGCCTCTGCCTCTGCCTCTGCCTCTGCCTCTGCCTCTGCCTCTGCCTCTGCCTCTGCCTCTGCCTCTGCCTCTGCCTCTGCCTCTGCCTCTGCCTCTGCCTCTGCCTCTGCCTTAGTATAGGGAGAGAGGGCCGCAGAGCTTAGGTAGTGTTGCCGGCTAGCAATCCTCAGCGCCCTCTACTTTCTGCTCCCTCTGCATTAGCATAGGGAGAGAGGGCCGGAGAAGGCCGCAGACCTTAGGTAGCCTTGCCGGCTAGCAATCCTCAGTGTCACAACCTCAGGGCCGTGAGTTCCCAGACATAGGGCAGGACCCAAAGAGCAAACAGTTGGTATCACAGGATGAGGCGTTTATTGGAGAAATGGCAAGTAGCCATCAGCAGGTTCCCATAAGCCAGTAGGTGGTAGCCAGCCTGCACTCTTGTTCCTTAGGGAGTAGGGAAATACACACAGTTGGGGGGAATCTTCTTGCCGCAGCTAAGGTAGATTCCAGGGAACACAGGGGAGGGGGTCCTGCCGTAGCTAAGGTTACACCCCAGACAAAAGGCCCCTTGGAACTCTTGGCAGCCACCTTTGTAGCCAGAAAGGGAGCAGCCCCTGTCGTAAAACCAAAACAGGATTTGGCTCCTTCTGCCAACCCAAAGGCAGCTTCCAGAGGGGCCAATCATAGCTAATCCCACTGGGCCTATGGGAAGCCACCTAGGGAGCATGCCCAGTTCAGTCTTTTGCATTTACTAGACAGAGCATTGCTCTCACAAGGGGTAACTATGTGTATTGTGTCACTATGGGGTCTGGCTCTGTGTGCCCTCACAATAGGGGCAATTACATGGGGAGGGCCAGACAGAGCCGGCTGGATACACACAATACACACCTAGATGAGATTAACCTACACAATGCATTTGCTACAACAGGTAGGAGGGGGCAGGGGGTACATTTCAGCATAAACAGAAATATATAATAGTTTCATCCAACTTATACAGTTTGTTATGTCACATTTCTCCCCCTTCCCAAATAGTGAGCCTGCTGGGGGCCTACACAGGTTCCCAGCAGCCTCACTAGCCAATTCCCATAAAGCAAAAGTCTTTAGTTCCTTGGGGGGGGGGGCATATTGGCAAAACAGGAATAAAAAGATGGGGTATAAACAGAACCCACAGGATCTAAGAGGGATATTTCAGGGCGGCCATCATTAACCCTCTCTCCTCCATATGGGCGACCCTGTAATGTCACAGTTCTGGCCTCCAGGACAATAAAGGGGCCTTCCAGGGAGAAGGGAACAATCCCAGGTGGTACAGTCTGTATTCCCCCCCCAAGCAGTCAGGCCAAGGTGACTCATCTTCAAGTGACCCCAATGACCAGTGGACCCCAAAGAGTATTAGACAAATGTTTATCCCCCTGTCTTTTCTTTAATTCCACCCAACCTCTCTCAAGGCCCCGGTCCCTGTAACATTACACAATGGGGGACCCCTCCATCTGGGAGATATTGTCGGGACAGCACGGGGACTCACCAGTGTTTTATTTCTCTGTGGGGTAATTCTCTGGCCTTGTTGTCTGCCAGAGGGGGTTTCCGGAACAACTGCCCTGGTTACACGTTGTGCTTTTCGGGTGCCCCTTACTCCATTCCCAGAACTGACTGCTCTGATAGACATTGGGGAATGCTGAGCAATGCTTTCCTCTTGGTCCTGTTCCTGGTCCTCTCCAGCCAGCAACAACTCAGGTAGTGGGGAATCCTCATCTCTTCCCTCCTTGGAGCTTTTTTCAAACTGAGCAGCTCCAGGCTCCACACAATTAGGGATTTCACTTGGGGAGGCCTCAGCCTCTGCCAAGCCTTTAAAGTGGCAGCACCCACTCTCCGGTTCTGCCAGCCCAGGGGTAACACAACCACTGGACTCCATACAGACTGGGATTTCACTTGGGGAGGCCTCAGCCTCTGCCAAGCCTTTAAAATGGCAGCACCCACTCTCCGGTTCTACCAGCACAGGGGTAACACAACCACTGAACTCTAAACAAACAGGGTTTTCACTCGGGGAGGCCTCAGCCTCTGCCAAGCCTTTAAAGTGGCAGCACCCACTCTCCGGTTCTACCAGCACAGGGGTAACACAACCACTGAACTCTAAACAAACAGGGTTTTCACTCGGGGAGGCCTCAGCCTCTGCCAAGCCTTTAAAGTGGCAGCACCCACTCTCCGGTTCTGCCAGCACAGGGGCAACACAACCACTGGACTCCTCACAAACAGGGATTTCCCTTGGGGACCAAAATAAAGTTGTTTGGGAAGCTTCTTGTTCCTCCCCCACCCCGGCACTGACTGTACTGGGGGTAAGTGAAAGTCTTTTGGACCTACAGTACCAAGGCAGGGCTGTGCCTGCTGAAAACCACAAAAAGATGGTGCACATACCCTCAGTGCTTCCTTGCGTTGGTTTTCCAATTCCTGGATACTTCCATACTCTTTTATCAATTCCAGTTCCTGATACACCAGGTCAGCAAGCCAGTCCCTCCGTTCCTCTGTATCATTCATTCCTATATAAAAGAAGCGCTGTGCATAGAGGGTATGGAATTCCCCCTCTGGGTTACCCACAAAGGTGCTATAGTCACAGAAATTCAGCCTCTCCCATTGGCCGTGCCATTCCGCCAAGCTACAGGGAAGCGGGAGCACTGTATAGGGACTGTGCCAATATCTCCCACCTGGTTGGTGCATGGTGCGCTGCAGAACATAGTACCCATCCTCCAGGTCTGCCTCTCCTGCCACTAACTGCCCTACTCCATATGCCAGACCCTCATCCCCAGATAGTCCCAGTGACTCACATCTCAGCCAGAACAGGGTCCTCTCTCTGGGATCAGTAGGGATCTCTGGAGTCCAGGAGTAATCCATGCAAGCGAAGAGATCCAATGGGTCAGCGTAGAATCCAGGTGGGGTGCTCATGGTGCCTTTTGGGTCCTGGGATCCTATCCCACTGCTTGCCACCAAATTATGTCACAACCTCAGGGCCGTGAGTTCCCAGACATAGGGCAGGACCCAAAGAGCAAACAGTTGGTATCACAGGATGAGGCGTTTATTGGAGAAATGGCAAGTAGCCATCAGCAGGTTCCCATAAGCCAGTAGGTGGTAGCCAGCCTGCACTCTTGTTCCTTAGGGAGTAGGGAAATACACACAGTTGGGGGGAATCTTCTTGCCGCAGCTAAGGTAGATTCCAGGGGAACACAGGGGAGGGGGTCCTGCCGTAGCTAAGGTTACACCCCAGACAAAAGGTCCCTTGGAACTCTTGGCAGCCACCTTTGTAGCCAGAAAGGGAGCAGCCCCTGTCGTAAAACCAAAACAGGATTTGGCTCCTTCTGCCAACCCAAAGGCAGCTTCCAGAGGGGCCAATCATAGCTAATCCCACTGGGCCTATGGGAAGCCACCTAGGGAGCATGCCCAGTTCAGTCTTTTGCATTTACTAGACAGAGCACTGCTCTCACAAGGGGTAACTATGTGTATTGTGTCACTATGGGGTCTGGCTCTGTGTGCCCTCACAATAGGGGGCAATTACATGGGGAGGGCCAGACAGAGCCGGCTGGATACACACAATACACACCTAGATGAGACTTTCTGCTGCCACTGCATTAGCATAGGGAGAGAGGGCCGCAGAGCTTAGGTAGCCTTGCCGGCTAGCAATCCTCAGCGCCCTCTACTGTCTGCTGCCTCTGCATTAGCCTAAGGAAAGAGGGCAAGAGAGGGCCGCAAAGCTTAGGTAGCCTTGCTGGCTAGAAATCCTCATTGGCCTCTACTTTCTGCTGCCTCTGCATTAGCATAGGGAGAGAGGGCCACAGAGCTTAGGTAGCCTTGCCGGCTAACAATCCTCAGTGGCCTCTACTTTCTGCTGCCTCTGCATTAGCATAGGGAGAGAGGGCCACAGAGCTTAGGTAGTCTTGCCAGCTAGCAAGACTCAGCACCCTCTACTTTCTGCTGCCTCTGCAATAGCATAGGGAGAGAGGACCGCAGAGCTTAGGTAGCCTTGCCGGCTAGCAATCCTCAGTGCCCTCTACTTTCTGCTGCTTCTGCATTAGCATAGGGAGAGAGGGCCACAGAGCTTAAGAAGCCTTGCCAGCTAGCAATCCTCAGCGCCCTCTACTTTCTGCTGCCTCTGCATTAGCATAGGGAGAGAGGGCCACAGAGCTTAAGAAGCCTTGCCGGCTAGCAATCCTCAGCGCCCTCTACTTTCTGCTGCCTCTGCATTAGCATAGAGAAAAAGGGCAGAAGAGGGCCGCAGAGCTTAGGTAGCCTTGCCGGCTAGCAATCCACACCGCCCTCTACTTTCTGCTGCCTCTGCATTAGCATAGGGAAAGAGGGCCGCAAAGCTTAGGTAGCCTTGCCGGCTAGCAATCCTCAGCGCCCTCTACTTTCTGCTGCCTCTGCATTAGCATAGGGAGAAAAAGCCGCAGTGCTTAGGTAGCCTTGCCGGCTGGCAATCCTCAGCGCCCTCTACTTTCTGCTGCCTCTGCATTAGCATAGGGAGAGAGGGCCGCAGAGGGCCTCAGAGCTTATGTAGCCTTGGCGGCTAGCAATCCTCAGCGCCCTCTACTTTCTGCTGTCTCTGCATTAGCATAGGGAGAGAGGGCCGGAGAAGGCCGCAGACCTTAGGTAGCCTTGCCGGCTAGCAATCCTCAGCGCCTTCTACTTTCTTCTGCCTCAGCATTAGCATTGGCATTGGCAGAGAGGGCCGCAGAGCTTAGGTAGCCTTGCCAGCTAGCAATCCTCATTGGGCTCTACTTTCTGCTGCCTCTGCATTAGCATAGGGAGAGAGGGCCACAGAGCTTAGGTAGCCTTGCCAGCTAGCAATCCTCAGTGCCCTCTACTTTCTGCTGCCTCTGCATTAGCATAGGGAGAGAGGGCCACAGAGCTTAGGTAGTCTTGCCGGCTAGCAATCCTCAGCGCCCTCTACTTTCTGCCTCTGCATTAGCATAGGGAGAGAGAAATGGCTTTTCTAGGTTTTAAAGTTCGCCTTCCCATTGAAGTCTATGGGGTTCGCACTTTTTGGCGGAAGTTCGCGAACGGGTTTGCAAACTTTTTTTGTGAGGTTCGCTACATCACTAATTTCTAGACCCAGTAAAGTAATAATTGGGGGGAGACACACTGCAGTATGCATTATACACCCATAATATGGGGATACTCTGTACAATAAAGGCAAGTATTTCTTGACCCAGTAGAGTACAAGTTGGGGTGAGACACTCTCGGTGAGTAATCCCAGTCCTGCTGAGGAGGGTTTTATACACCACTAGTTGCTCATACCACTACACACAGGGGTACTAGTTACACTTTAAGGAAATAGTGCAGGTAAGGAAGATTAATGTAATGTAATGTAAATAATTAAAACTGGGCTATATTTCCGAGCATGCTCCATTAACCAGATGACCCTTAACAGTGAGGTGTTAAACTTGGGTGCATAAGCCATAGGAAATAATACAAATTGGAATACAGTTCCCAGCATTCTAAACAGGACATATGATATCAGGAAGTGCTGGTAAGATTGGGCTAGGCATCCCAGTAAATGCCAGTAACCAAAGGATATTGGCAAATGGTGGTACAAAATCTTGGCCTACATTTCCCAGCATGCTCTATAATTTAGTGTATAACTGGAAGAAGTAATACAAGTTGGGTTATGTTTCCCAGCAAACTGCAGTTTCTACCAACATTTCCCAGCATGCTTAACAAGCAAAAGGATAATTGGGCTTGGCATCCAAGCAAACTTTATAACCAGGGGATAGTTAAAAATACCAGTACAATATGGACTAAATTTCCCATCGTGCCCAACAAGCCAGATGATAATAGGTAGTGCTGGAAAGATTGGGCTAAGCATCCAAGAAAACTCCATTAACCGACAAATAATAGCAAATTGTGTTACAACATTGCACTAACTTTAACCAGTATGCTATACAATTCAGTATACAACAGGAAAATCTAATACACATTAGACCATGTTTATTAGCAAACTGCATAAACCAGAGGGTGATGGAAAATGGTAATACATTTCCCAGCAAGCTCTATAAATCACTATATAACTAGAAGAACTAATACAAATTTGGCTATGATTCTTTTCAAACTGCGAAAACCAGAGGATGGTGGGAAATGGTGGTATAAATTGGACTATATTTCCCAGCATGCTCTGTTATTCATTGGATTAGGGTTAGGGTGTTAGTAATAGTACAAGGTAACCTATGGTTCTGTTAGCTAGAATGGAAAGTGCTGGTACAAACTCGGCTATGAACTGTGGCTGGGGAGTAGCTAAACACAAACAGCAGTAGAAGAATACACACAGCAATAAATAAGACAGCCAGACTTACCTTGCAGATTTGTGATCCCCAAGCTGCTGAACTTGCCTTGCTTTTGTGACCAAAAAACCCTTATACTGGCCCCATGTTTAGCCAGTGCATGATCTAGCCAAGATGGTGGCAGCCCATTGTTCTGTTTTCCCGCAGAAAGGGTTTTAAACAAAGAAGCTCCCAGAAGTCCCCTCCAGAGGAGCTGGGCAAGTCCCTCCTAGGTTAAACCCCTCCCCTAATGATGCTGCAGGGGACCCTGCCAATTGGAGCTGCTAGGGTTGGGTTAAGCAGAAGCAGGGTCAGCCTCCTAACCAATCAATCCTAGGGGGTGTGGAAAAGAGGGGAGGTACCAGCAGCAGGGTAGAAAACCCAGAGGTTGTGGGTGGAGAGGGAGCTTTTTGTTGATCTGGGTGTAACCTCGCTACGGCAGGACACCCTCCCCTGAGGTTCCTTGGGATCCATCCTAGCTCAGGCAGGAAGATTCCCTCCAACTGGATTACCCTAACCCCTGTGGAAGGACTGTTTGCCCCTGGAACCAAGGTAGTGTGTTTCTGTGGAACTACCCAAAAAGGAACTTTGTTTATTCCCATTGGAACTGCCTGGGGAGGCTACCCAGGTAATTGTGACTGTCTGGGTGGGACACCTTTGTGTATTGGGGGTTGGGCTGGGAGACTCTGCCTTTGTTCCCTGGAGACTGTGCAGAGGGGGGTTGCCCTGAAGACTCCCTGTAGGAGGATTGATGTGATTGGGACTTGTGGACCTTCCATGCGTATTGCCCTTTCCCTGTTTATCTACGTTTGGTTGTAATAAACCCCTGTGAAACAACCCCTGTGGAACGTGTGGTATTTCCCTGATTGTGCTAGCGGCTCATACGTCATACGTTGTGTGACATTTCTGGTGGCAGTGGTGCGGATATGGATGCTAGCACATCAGGGAACTACTTGGACCTTACAGCTCATGAGCTCTCCGAGCTCCGGCTACCCACGCTGCAACGGCTCTGCCACCGGTGGGGTATTGACCCAGAGGGGAAGCGGAGACACGAGCTGATGGAGCTACTCACTCCCCATGCTCAGCCTACCCAAGAAGGCGACACCCAGGGGGGACCCGGAGACTCCTGAGGGGGAGAAGAGATGTGTAACTTGCATCAAGATGCAGCGGGGGGAGGTGAGGATAGCACTCTCACTATGTTCCATAAACACTTAGCTGCCATTGGCCCAGGCCTGTCCCCAGCAGAACGGCTAGAGGTATGGCGCCTAACTTTGCAGGCCAATCAGCCTGGGCCCTTGAGCTCTGGGCCTGCTGTGGGGTCACCCAATGCTCAGCGGCGAGTGGTGAAATTGACTCATGCTGCTTTCCCCACATTTGATGAATGTAAGCAGAGCATAGACGGTTTCCTTCGCTCCTTTGAAGGTTTGTGTGAGGACCACCGAGTCCCTCAGGAGGAGTGGGTGCTTATCCTGGCGGGTAAGCTCACAGGCAAAGCTAATGAAGTTTATCAGGAAATCCCATATCCTCAGAGGGCGAATTATGGGGAAGTACGGCGGATACTTTTAGCCAGCTATTCCATTACGCCTGATTCCTACCGGAGAACATTCCGTAGCCTGGTTAAAATCCCTCAAGATACCTACCAGAACTTTGGTGGGAAACTACAAAGGGCATTTCGCCACTGGATACGCGGCAACAAGACCCACACTCTGGAAGACTTATGCCAGCTTATCCTTAAGGAACAATTCCTTGAACGATGCCCCACTGAGGTACGGGAGTGGGTAAGTGACCGCAAGCCAGGCACCCTAGATGAGGCCACCCAGCTGGCGGATGAGTATATTGAGAACCGCTCCCAGGCCCGCCCCCTTACCCTTGCTTCAGGTACTATGGTCAACACCCCTGGTCTGGACCGCCCCCAGCCTCTGCGGTTAAACCATTTACCTAATCGCACCCTCTCAGCACCTACTCGCGCAGCCACACCCCGGACCTGTTTCCGTTGTGGATCTCTGGCCCATTTATCTCCAGCCTGCCCTTTAAATCTACGTCCTGCCCCGCCAGGGCCCACAGGGAGGCTCTCTGCACCTCGGCAGGTCGCTGCTGTCTCTTCACCAGGACCCAATATTCGTCAGCAGGTTATCCAGACAGTACGGCAGCTTACCACAGACCCAGCGGTTGCCCCTCCCAGGCCGAGAGAGGATGTAATAGAGGAATATGTTGTCTTGGGGATGGGCTGGAACAACAGTGGACAGCCCAGAAAACATGTACTTCCTGTCAGGATCAATGGTAGGCAGGTGGAGGGGTTCTTAGACTCAGGATCATTTATTACCCTAGTGGAGCCCCATATTGTCTCTGCAGATGCAGTGATTCCTGGCAAAACTGCCCGCATTGTTCTGGCTGGGGGGCACAAACAAGATATTCCCATAGCCCAGGTCACCTTGGATCTAGGACACGGACCGTTTACTCATCGAGTTGGCATACTGCGACAACTGCCTGCTGAGATCCTCCTGGGCAATGATGTGGGCCATATTGAATGCAGCCTCTCCCGAAATACTAATGAAGTCAACGCTGTCTCCATGGATGCGCCACAAGGGGTAAGAGAACCTGCAGCTGACTGTGACAGTCCCCCTACCCCTGACTTGCTCCACCCCACTACCTTTAGGGAAGCTCAGCACACTGACCCTACCTTAGAATGTATACGAATTAAGGCAGGGAAACCCCCAAATGAGCGAGGGGAACAGATTGTTTGGGAGCGGGGGCTACTCTATAGGATTGTGAAGGGGAACCCCAACCAGCCATGGAAGTGTTCCCGACAACTTATAGTACCCCTGAGTTACCGGGCTCAGCTTCTTCACATGGCCCATGAGATCCCTTTAGCTGGACACCAGGGGGTTACCCGTACTCGACACCGATTGACCCAAAATTTTTACTGGCCTGGCATCTCACAGGAGGTGACGCGGTACTGCCGCACATGTGACAGCTGTCAGAGGACTGGCAGGGCCAATGATAAGCCCAAGTTTCCCCTCTGCCCCTTGCCCATCATCAGTGAGCCCTTCCAACGGGTGGCAGTTGATCTTATTGGGCCCCTTAGCCGGCCAAGCCGTTCTGGAAAACAGTATATCCTCACTGTAATGGATTATGCCACCCGGTACCCAGAAGCTGTAGCATTGCGTAAAATTGATGCCCCCACAGTGGCTGATGCCCTTATCCAGATTTTCAGCCGGGTGGGCTTTCCTAGTGAAATATTGTCAGACCAGGGACCCCAGTTCACATCCCAACTACTGCAATGCCTGTGGCAGCGTTGTGGGGTCCGGGCGATCCACTCATCCCCATACCACCCCCAAACAAATGGTCTTTGTGAGAGATTTAATGGGACACTAAAGACCATGTTACGGACATTTGTGGAATCTGGCGAGAAGGACTGGGAGCGTTATTTGCCCCATTTGCTATTTGCCTATCGAGAAGTTCCCCAAGAGTCCACAGGATTCTCTCCCTTTGAACTGTTGTATGGTCGAAGGGTCCGAGGCCCCTTAGATTTACTATGTGAATATTGGGAAGGGGCCCCACAATCACAAGAGGTCCCCATAATCCCCTATGTATTAAAGTTCCGCCAGCGTCTGGAACAAATGACCAGCCTGGCACATGATCACCTCTCCGCAGCTCAGCAAAGACAGAAAGTGTGGTATGACCGCAAGGCCAGGGAACGCAGGTTTATGGAAGGAGACAAGGTGCTTCTCCTAGTACCCACACGTCATGACAAGCTCCAGGCTGCATGGGAAGGACCCTATGTGGTCACTCATAAGCTTCATGATACAACCTATGTGGTAACTCCCCCCGAGGACCCATCTCACTATAAGACTGTCCACATAAATATGATGAAGCCTTATCACATCAGAGAGGACATTGTTAGTGCCATATGCAGTGCACCAGTTGAAGGTACTGATGATCCTCCAATCCCCAACCTTATTGAGGAGGCCACTCCAGCCAGGGGAATAGATGCAGTTACCATAAGTGACCACCTTCACCTATCTCAACAAGACCAACTTCGTAAAATTTTACATTCCTATTCTCCCATGTTTTCGGCGAACCCAGGGCGCACCCACTGGGCTGAACATAAAGTTGATACAGGAACTCAGTTACCTATACGTAGCCCTGCTTACCGAGTGGCCGAAGCAGTTCGGCCAGAGATGAAAAGTCAGATAGATGAGATGTTGGCCTTTGGGGTTATTACTCCCTCCCATAGCCCATGGGCTTCACCTGTGGTGCTGGTGCCCAAGAAAGATGGTAGTACCCGATTCTGTGTGGACTATAGACGACTTAATGATGTGACCACCACTGATGCTTACCCAATGCCCAGGGTAGATGAGCTCTTAGACCGGCTGGGAAATGCAAAATATTTGACTACCCTTGATCTCAGCCGCGGTTACTGGCAGATTCCCCTTGCCCCTAGTGCCCAGGAAAAGTCAGCCTTCCTCACCCCCTTTGGTTTATATCATTTTACGGTAATGCCCTTTGGTATGAGAAACGCGCCCGCAACTTTCCAACGCCTGGTGAACAGGCTGCTGGAGGGAATGCAGGACTTTGCTCAGGCCTATCTAGATGACATAGCTGTCTTTAGCCAGACTTGGGAGGCGCATCTCCAGCACCTCCAGCGAGTTTTTGCTCAAATTCAGGATGCTGGGCTTACCCTTAAGCCAGAAAAGTGCCACTTAGCCATGGCCGAGGTACAATACTTGGGACATAGAGTTGGGGGTGGACAGCTTCGCCCTGATCCTGCTAAAGTTGAGGCAATTTGTCAGTGGCCTATACCCAAAACTCAAAAACAGGTATTAGCCTTCTTAGGAACTTCAGGTTATTATCGGAAATTTATCCCTAACTATAGTACTGTTGCCAAACCCTTGACAGATCTGACAAGTCGCCAACGTTCTCGAACCATTGTGTGGACCCCAGAATGTGAGTCAGCCATGAACGCTCTAAAGCAAGCTCTGGCTAGTTCCCCTGTGCTGGCGGCCCCAGATTTCTCCCGGCGCTTCATTTTGCAGACTGATGCTTCCAATTTTGGCCTTGGAGCAGTACTTTCCCAAGTTAATACCTATGGTGAGGAGCACCCCGTTGCCTACCTGAGCAGGAAACTGTTACCCCGAGAGGCTGCCTATGCCACCATTGAAAAGGAGTGCCTGGCAATTGTATGGGCTTTACAAAAACTGCAGCCCTATCTGTATGGCAGAGAATTCACTGTTGTGACAGATCACAACCCCCTCAGTTGGTTACAGAGGGTCTCAGGAGACAATGGGAAACTTCTAAGATGGAGCCTCCTGCTTCAACAGTATAACTTCACCATTCAACACCGAAAGGGAAAAGAGCATCACAATGCAGATGGACTCTCACGCCAGGAGGACTAACCGACCAGCGGTGGTTCCTGAGGGCCCTCCCTAATAAAGGGGAGCCCCAGGGAAACCACCTGCGCCAGGGGGGAGAAGTGTGACCAAAAAACCCTTATACTGGCCCCATGTTTAGCCAGTGCATGATCTAGCCAAGATGGTGGCAGCCCATTGTTCTGTTTTCCCGCAGAAAGGGTTTTAAACAAAGAAGCTCCCAGAAGTCCCCTCCAGAGGAGCTGGGCAAGTCCCTCCTAGGTTAAACCCCTCCCCTAATGATGCTGCAGGGGACCCTGCCAATTGGAGCTGCTAGGGTTGGGTTAAGCAGAAGCAGGGTCAGCCTCCTAACCAATCAATCCTAGGGGGTGTGGAAAAGAGGGGAGGTACCAGCAGCAGGGTAGAAAACCCAGAGGTTGTGGGTGGAGAGGGAGCTTTTTGTTGATCTGGGTGTAACCTCGCTACGGCAGGACACCCTCCCCTGAGGTTCCTTGGGATCCATCCTAGCTCAGGCAGGAAGATTCCCTCCAACTGGATTACCCTAACCCCTGTGGAAGGACTGTTTGCCCCTGGAACCAAGGTAGTGTGTTTCTGTGGAACTACCCAAAAAGGAACTTTGTTTATTCCCATTGGAACTGCCTGGGGAGGCTACCCAGGTAATTGTGACTGTCTGGGTGGGACACCTTTGTGTATTGGGGGTTGGGCTGGGAGACTCTGCCTTTGTTCCCTGGAGACTGTGCAGAGGGGGGTTGCCCTGAAGACTCCCTGTAGGAGGATTGATGTGATTGGGACTTGTGGACCTTCCATGCGTATTGCCCTTTCCCTGTTTATCTACGTTTGGTTGTAATAAACCCCTGTGAAACAACCCCTGTGGCACGTGTGGTATTTCCCTGATTGTGCTAGCGGCTCATACGTCATAGCTTTCACTTCCATCCTGTACTCCTTGGGCACATCAGTTAGTTAGTCTACAAGAGAGGAAAAGATGGAGGGACACATTGGCTAGTGAATTCAAATAGCAGACAATTGCAGTGACTGGAGAGCAAAAGCCTGTATGCACTTATGGGGTACGCCCCTAGGAATTTTTCATGGCTGTGTTGCTCCCCAACTATTTTTATATTTAAATTTTGCTCACAGATAATAAAGGTTGGGGACCCCCTGTCTTAAAATGCCTGACATGGGGTTTCTACTGTTATACATAACACTGGCCACAAGATGTCAGCAGAGACCAAATTATCTGTTTCTCCATAGACAAAATTAATATAGATTGTATGTATGTGAGTGTGTATGGATATTCTTATTTATATAGCATTATTTATATACGCAGCCCTGTACAGCAGAACAATAAATAATACAAAGGGGGTCATTATAATAATAGATTAAAAAAAGTATGATAATAATGTAACCCTTTCTTTGCACACTCACACTCACTTCTTTGGGCTGTATACTTGCTTAAACAGGAGATTTAGTTCTCTTCGCAACGTGAAAGATACTGGGAACTGGGATTTTAGCACAGTGTCTCCACCTAATGGACACTGAGGAGCAGCACACCTCAAGGGGGTTTCCACTAGAAAAATTAATTAGCACACACTTTACAGCAAGGATAACTTTATATAACAGTTGAAATAAAATGAAAACAACTTTATGGATAACATTATCATGCCCTGAGAACCTTTGCAGTCTATCCACCCCTGGCACAGTCTCTTTAGGTGCCCGGTTCCACACTTGGATCCGGATAGACCCCCAACCCTTTATTCAGTTCAGTCCCTTCCCCAGAGCTCTTAAGTCCCCCCAGGTAGCGCTACCTGCCCCAGAGTACCTTCCCCTTTGGAAAGGTGGCTGTTCCCACTTAGCAGGCAATTGAGCAATACCTGTCCTCACCAGGGGACACACATGGAGATTCCACAGAGGACTTAGTAATCACGAACAGCCCAGCAGACTTCAGACTGTAGTCTGAACACACAGTAAGTGGTACTGGCTACTCATTCTGGATCTCTTTTCAAAAAGCGGCAAAAAAAACAGGGGCTCCCTTTATAAACTGCTGGGCCCGCCCCTGATTTTTGGCTCCAAACCTCTTCCAACAGAGCACTGGGGCATCCAGCCAATCGGATTTCTCCCCAGTCTGAAGCCAGGCTGGATGATGTTATAGACAGAGAAACAGGGGAAAGAGTTCTCTGATCTCCTACAATAAATACAAATAAATGGAAAGTACAGTTGGATTAAGGATTGCACTGAGCTAAACATGAAAGAGACAAGAAGATGGAGGTCCCTGTCCTGTAGAGACTAAAATCTAAATATTGTACACACACACACACATATATATATATATAATTATTAGTCTCAGACTAATATGTTTGTATAGGTAACTCCAGCGCACCCACTGACTCCCCATACCTTTCCCAGAGTGACTACTGTAAGGTTATAGTTTAAACAGTAAGTTCATTTTTATTAATCAAGTGAAAATAGCAGGGATCTGAATGGAACCAACATTAAGCAAATAATATATTATAAAGCACTAACACAATTGGAATCACATATATAAAATACAAAATAATAAATATGAACACTCTGATACTTTATCTCGCTAGACTAAATTCACCTATTAACAGTTGCAAATGATTTGTGCCTATTGGGGCCTTTATTTCTCCAAGTGAGTGGCTATTGGTAGTGTCCCTTAGCCAGTTATCAGTATTAAGCTGGCAGCTCAGTAGGATGTAGAGCAGACACTATCCTTCAGGGTGAGGAACAGTATAGCAAAGTGTATAGTTCAGCCACAGCAGGATTAACCCCTATAGATTAATGGGCACACAGTTCCCCAATAGTGTAGAACACTTACAGATTACTCACAGTCTGTGCTCCTAAATCACTGGATCACTCTGAGTAGCAGATCTGGGCTGAGATGATACAGACAGCTCTGTCCTCCAGCAGCTGCAATCCCCTGGGCCTCTGTGCCTCCCTCCAGCCTGGGACTTTCCTACCAAACAGCCAGACAGCTTCCCCTGCTCCCTCTCTGGCTAGCACTGATACCAGCTCTTTTACAGGTGCTAGTCCCAAACTGGGATAGCAGGGTCAGCTTCTCTCCAGGCTCCCTCTCTGTAGCAGCTTCCCTTGGGGCAGGATCTCTCCAGGCTCCCTCTCTGTAGCAGCTTCCCTTGGGGCAGGATCTCTCCAGACTCCCTCTCTGTAGCAGCTTCCCTTGGGGCAGGATCTCTCCAGACTCCCTCTCTGTAGCAGCTTCCCTTGGGGCAGGATCTCTCCGGGCTCCCTCTCTGTAGCAGCTTCCCTTGGGGCAGGATCTCTCCAGGCTCCCTCTCTGTAGCAGCTTCCCTTGGGGCAGGATCTCTCCAGGCTCCCTCTCTGTAGCAGCTTCCCTTGGGGCAGGATCTCTCCAGACTCCCTCTCTGTAGCAGCTTCCCTTGGGCAGGATCTCTCCGGGCTCCCTCTCTGTAGCAGCTTCCCTTGGGGCAGGATCTCTCCAGGCTCCCTCTCTGTAGCAGCTTCCCTTGGGGCAGGATCTCTCCAGGCTCCCTCTCTGTAGCAGCTTCCCTTGGGGCAGGATCTCTCCAGGCTCCCTCTCTGTAGCAGCTTCCCTTGGGGCAGGATCTCTCCAGACTCCCTCTCTGTAGCAGCTTCCCTTGGGGCAGGATCTCTCCAGGCTCCCTCTCTGTAGCAGCTTCCCTTGGGGCAGGATCTCTCCGGGCTCCCTCTCTGTAGCAGCTTCCCTTGGGGCAGGATCTCTCCAGGCTCCCTCTCTGTAGCAGCTTCCCTTGGGGCAGGATCTCTCCAGACTCCCTCTCTGTAGCAGCTTCCCTTGGGGCAGGATCTCTCCAGGCTCCCTCTCTGTAGCAGCTTCCCTTGGGGCAGGATCTCTCCAGGCTCCCTCTCTGTAGCAGCTTCCCTTGGGGCAGGATCTCTCCAGGCTCCCTCTCTGTAGCAGCTTCCCTTGGGGCAGGATCTCTCCACACTCCCTCTCTGTAGCAGCTTCCCTTGGGGCAGGATCTCTCCAGGCTCCCTCTCTGTAGCAGCTTCCCTTGGGGCAGGATCTCTCCAGGCTCCCTCTCTGTAGCAGCTTCCCTTGGGGCAGGATCTCTCCAGGCTCCCTCTCTGTAGCAGCTTCCCTTGGGGCAGGATCTCTCCAGGCTCCCTCTCTGTAGCAGCTTCCCTTGGGGCAGGATCTCTCCAGGCTCCCTCTCTGTAGCAGCTTCCCTTGGGGCAGGATCTCTCCAGACTCCCTCTCTGTAGCAGCTTCCCTTGGGGCAGGATCTCTCCAGGCTCCCTCTCTGTAGCAGCTTCCCTTGGGGCAGGATCTCTGTGGCTCTTTCCCCCAACAGGTACTCAGGAGTCGGAATTCCCCCCTGCTGCTCTCTCCTTTTATACAGTAGTCAGAAAGGGCAGCCCCTCCACAAACATACCACCAATCATCAAAATGGGTGCAGCATGAGTCCCAGCAGGGTCATAGGCTCTGATGCATGCTGGGAAATGTAGTCCTTTTAACTGTCTATACAAACATTTGCATTTCTTCCTTAAATTAGGGGTGTTACGCACATATACAATAAACCTATCCCTACAAAATGTTTTGTTTTTTAAACAATTAGAGAGCATGTTATATTGTGTTTATTCTCTGTTTTGTGCCTAAACTAGGCCCTGGCTGGCTTTTCTGCCCCATACCCATTACTCCTGATACATTATGTGCTCTGTATAAACAATTCATGCTCTGGTTTTGTGTCATACTGAACCCTGTATTATACCCTATGAACATGGCCTTTACAATATTTTCTCTGTATTCCCACTTTCATTTATTTACTTTTAAACTCATGGAGACTTTGTGCAGATTGAGACACTGAATGACAGGGAGTTGTATCTCTACGATGTGACTATATTTCCCCTGTCATTCGGGTCTGGTCTGATTATACACCAATATTATTCTTTGGAATCATGTGACTCTGCCCAGGTGATTGTGTAGTGATTAGTGCTGGGCGGTATGACCAAAAATTTATATCACGGTATTTTTCAAAATTATATCGGTATCACGGTATTTGACGGTATTTTTTTTTCCCCATGCATGATTAGGTGACCACCCCAAACACCCCCCCATCCGCGCCCCCCCGCCACCCCAAACACCCCCCCATCCGCACCCCCCCCCGCCACCCCAAACACCCCCCCATCCGCACCCCCCCGCCACCCCAAACACCCCCCATCCGCACCCCCCACCACCCCAAACACCCCCCCATCCGCACCCCCCCACCACCCCCCCATCCGCACCCCCCGCCACCCCAAACACCCCCCCATCCGCACCCCCCCGCCACCCCAAACACCCCCCCATCCGCACCCCCCCCGCCACCCCAAACACCCCCCCATCCGCACCCCCCCCGCTACCCCAAACGCCACCCCAAACACCCCCCCATCCGCACCCCCCCGCCACCCCAAACACCCCCCCATCCGCACCCCCCCCGCCACCCCAAACGCCCCCCCATCCGCACCCCAAACACCCCCCCATCCGCACGCACCCCCCCACCCCACCCCACCCCAAACACCCCCCATCCCCTTCACATAAATATAACCCCCCACCCCAAACACCCCCCCATCCCCTTCACATAAATATAACCCCCCACCCCAAACACCCCCCCATCCCCTTCACATAAATATAACCCCCCACCCCAAACACCCCCCCATCCCCTTATCCCCTCACATAAATATAACCCCCCACCCCACGCACCCCCCCCCACCCCACCCCAAACACCCCCCATCCCCTTGACATAAATATAACCCCCCACCCCAAACACCCCCCCATCCCCTTCACATAAATATAACCCCCCACCCCAAACACCCCCCCATCCCCTTCACATAAATATAACCCCCCACCCCAAACACCCCCCATCCCCTTCACATAAATATAACCCCCCACCCCAAACACCCCCCCATCCCCTTCACATAAAATACAATTACTGGCCAGGCACCCCCGACAGCTCACATTGGTATCCGACTCTGAATGATGCATCCTAGCGATGGCGCTGACGTCACGCGCGCACCCGGAAGTATTTGGAAAAATTGCCAGGAAGCGCGCCCACTGGTATGGGGGTATGTAAAAAATTTATATCGTTTTTTTAAAAAAGACCGGTTTTTACCGGTATACCGCCCAGCACTAGTAGTCATGGTAACGTTTCTATAGGGCATCTGACCCGTGCTTTTAAAGATGATTTAAAGGGGACGTTCACATTACATTACATTACATTACATTAACATTTATTTATAAAGCGCCAACATATTCCGCAGCGATGTACAATAAGTGGGTTACATACATTGGACATACAGAGTAACATATAAAGCAATCAATAACCGATACAAGAGGGGAAGGGAGCCCTGCCCCAAAGAGCTTACACTCTACAAGGAGTAACATATAAAGCAATCAATAACCGATACAAGAGGGGAAGGGAGCCCTGCCCCAAAGAGCTTACACTCTACAAGGAGTAACATATAAAGCAATCAATAACCGATACAAGAGGGGAAGGGAGCCCTGCCCAAAAGAGCTTACACTCTACAAGGAGTAACATATAAAGCAATCAGTAACTGATACAGGAGGGGAAGGGAGCCCTGCCCAAAAGAGCTTACACTCTACAAGGAGTAACATATAAAGCAATCAGTAACTGATACAGGAGGGGAAGAGAGCCCTGCCCAAAAGAGCTTACACTCTACAAGGAGTAACATATAAAGCAATCAGTAACCCATACAGGAGGGGAAGGGAGCCCTGCCCAAAAGAGCTTACACTCTACAAGGAGTAACATATAAAGCAATCAGTAACCGATACAGGAGGGGAAGGGAGCCCTGCCCAAAAGAGCTTACACTCTACAAGGAGTAACATATAAAGCAATCAGTAACCGATACAGGAGGGGAAGGGAGCCCTGCCCAAAAGAGCTTACACTCTACAAGGAGTAACATATAAAGCAATCAGTAACCGATACAGGAGGGGAAGGGAGCCCTGCCCCAAAGAGCTTACACTCTACAAGGAGTAACATATAAAGCAATCAATAACCGATACAGGAGGGGAAGAGAGCCCTGCCCAAAAGAGCTTACACTCTACAAGGAGTAACATATAAAGCAATCAGTAACTGATACAGGAGGGGAAGGGAGCCCTGCCCAAAAGAGCTTACACTCTACAAGGAGTAACATATAAAGCAATCAGTAACCGATACAGGAGGGGAAGGGAGCCCTGCCCAAAAGAGCTTACACTCTACAAGGAGTAACATATAAAGCAATCAGTAACCGATACAGGAGGGGAAGGGAGCCCTGCCCCAAAGAGCTTACACTCTACAAGGAGTAACATATAAAGCAATCAATAACCGATACAAGAGGGGAAGGGAGCCCTGCCCCAAAGAGCTTACACTCTACAAGGAGTAACATATAAAGCAATCAGTAACTGATACAGGAGGGGAAGGGAGCCCTGCCCAAAAGAGCTTACACTCTACAAGGAGTAACATATAAAGCAATCAGTAACCGATACAGGAGGGGAAGGGAGCCCTGCCCAAAAGAGCTTACACTCTACAAGGAGTAACATATAAAGCAATCAGTAACCGATACAGGAGGGGAAGGGAGCCCTGCCCCAAAGAGCTTACACTCTACAAGGAGTAACATATAAAGCAATCAATAACCGATACAGGAGGGGAAGAGAGCCCTGCCCAAAAGAGCTTACACTCTACAAGGAGTAACATATAAAGCAATCAGTAACCGATACAGGAGGGGAAGAGAGCCCTGCCCCAAAGAGCTTACACTCTACAAGGAGTAACATATAAAGCAATCAGTAACCGATACAAGAGGGGAAGAGGGCCCTGCCCAAAAGAGCTTACAATCTACAAGGAGAAAGGGTTGAGACACAAGGTGTGGGAATGGGCATGACCAGAGTTGTGAGAGGTGGGGCACAGGGTATTGCTAAACTAGATTAGGGTAAGCCTCTCTAAATAAATGTGTTTTTAGAGATTTCTTGAAGGCAGAGAGATTGGGAGAAAGTCTGACAGTTTGTGGGAGCGAATTCCAGAGAAGGGGGGCAGCCCTTGCAAAGTCTTGAATGCGAGCGTGTGAGGAGGGAATGAGAGAGGAGTTGAGGAGCAGGTCAGTAGAGGAGCGTAACAAGCGGGTTGGATGGTACCTAGAGATGAGTTCAGAGATGTAGGGTGGGGCAGAGTTATGGACTGCTTTAAATGTGAGGGTCAATAGCTTGAATTTTATCCTGGATGGCAGGGGAAGCCAGTGCAGGGATTGGCAGAGTGGCACGGCAGAGGAGGAGCGGTTGGAGAGGTGTATGAGCCGGGCAGCAGTATTCATTATGGACTGGAGAGGGGACAGGCTTTGGAGGGGAAGGCCAATTAATAGGGAGTTACAGTAGTCCAGGCGAGATATTATAAGAGAGTGAATAAGAATTTTGGCAGCATCTTGGGTGATAAATGATCGGATTTTGGAGATATTTCTTAGGTGAAAGTGACATGATTTGATAAGTGATTGGATATGAGGGGGTGAAGGACAGGGCAGAATCAAGGATAACCCCGAGGCACCGGGCCTGGGAAGATGGGGTGATGGTAGAATTGTTAACCGTTATAGATACCTCGGGAACAATGTGGGCGTTGGATGGGGGAAAGAGAACCAGTTCAGTTTTAGAGAGGTTTAATTTCAGGTAACGTTGGGACATCCAAGTGGAGATAGCGGACAGGCAGGGAGAGACGCCAGTTAGAAGCTCTGGGTTGAGATCAGGAGAGGAAAGATAGATCTGAGTATCCCCAGCATAGAGGTGGTACTGACAGCCAAAAGAACTGATTAGTTTGCCAAGTGAGGAGGTATAGAGAGAAAATAGTAAGGGGCCCAGGGCAGAGCCTTGAGGAACCCCGACAGAAAGAGGCAGGGGAGAAGGGGATTCCCCATTGTAAGAGACACTGAAGGATCTGAGAGATAAGATGGAAACCAGGATAAGGCAGTGTCACGAAGGCCAAGAGAGCGGAGAGTCTGGAGGAGAAGAGGGGGATCCACAGTGTCAAAAGCAGCAGAGAGATCGAGAAGTATTAGTAGCGAGTAGTGTTTTTTGGCTTTAGCCGAAAGGAGGCCATTTGTTAGTCGGGTTAGAGCAGTTTCGGTGGAGTGTTGTTGTCTAAAACCAGATTGTAGGGGATCCAGGAGGTTATTGTCAGAGAGGAATAGCGTCAGTCTGTTGTATACTAGGCGCTCAAGCAGTTTGGAAATGAATGGGAGCAGAGAGATAGGTCGGAGGTTCACCTCCAATGTTCTGAATTTAAACAGCCGGTCAAAAAAAACATTTCTGTAAAAGGTCTTTAAATATTTAGTTTTGAAGCTACAGAGCATTTAAGCCGTTGGTCAGGGCTGCTAAAGCGCTCACCAATCCGCTCTCAGCTCTCTCTGTAGGGGATTGCCCAGACCATAATATCAAAAAGTTCCTTCCCTCTCCTGCTTCATTTGCAAATCATTATCGGGTAAGATTCAGCCAATCGGATCAGTGCAATGCAATCGAAGCAGGAGAGGGCAGGTATGCGCAGTAACCATTTCAGCGCCGACTTCCTGTTTGGGCAGAATGCAAGTTGGTGTCGGCCATCACTGCCAAGGAGAGAATAGGGCGACTAGCAGCACTAAATAATAAAGATCAATTACAACAACTATTGTCAGCAGTTGAACATCCCCTTTGATTAGAAAGTTTTCTGATGTTTTATTGTTGGGATGTGAATGAGCACTTTGTTCTACGATGCTCCCAAACCCCTCCTTACCCATAATCCTCGCCAATAAGCAGCGGGACTGTGTGCACAATGGATATATCTATACATTGGGCTACGATTAGATAAGGAAGCCGGCCCACAGGCAAATCTACACGCTTCATTGGCAACTTAGAGGACATTTTACCCCTAATACATGGACTATGGAGACTAATAGATCCTTGTGTGTGAGGGTTTCACAAGGGTTACTTACCCAACATGCACTTCTTACACTTTACTTTCCCAACATTAGGAACTCCTTATTGACTTCTATGATCCTCATATTTTACCAATGGGGCACATCATTTATTATAACACACAAGTGTCAGTGAGTCATGTGACATAAATTACATCACTAAGCACCGGGGCAGGGACTTATGGGTAAGAGACATATGACTTACCTGAACTTGCTCCCAGCATGCACCAAACATTAGGTTATAGTGCCCATTCCCCCATAACTGTGTGTGTGTGACACGTGACTTACCTGAGAGTCCAGTTCAGCAGACTACTCATTCAGCAACAGACACCGCAGCCAGTAAGGCGCAAGGGGCAGCACCCCGTCCCCAGTAAGGCACAAGAGACACCACCCCGCCCCAGTAAGGCACGAGGGGCAGCACCCCGCCCCCAGTAAGGCACGAGGGGCAGCACCCCGCCCCCAATAAGGCACATGGGACAGCACCCCGACCCCCAGTAAGGCACAAGAGACACCACCCCGCCCCAGTAAGGCACGAGGGGCAGCACCCCGCCCCCAGTAAGGCACGAGGGGCAGCACCCCGCCCCCAATAAGGCACATGGGACAGCACCCCGACCCCCAGTAAGGCACAAGAGACACCACCCCGCCCCCAATAAGGCACATGGGACAGCACCCCGACCCCCAGTAAGGCACAAGAGACACCACCCCGCCCCAGTAAGGCACGAGGGGCAGCACCCCGCCCCCAGTAAGGCACGAGGGGCAGCACCCCCGCCCCCAATAAGGCACATGGGACAGCACCCCGACCCCCCAGTAAGGCACGAGGGGCAGCACCCCGCCCCAGTAAGGCACATGGGACAGCACCCCGCCCCCAATAAGGCACGAGGGGCAGCACCCCGCCCCCAATAAGGCACATGGGACAGCACCCCGACGCCCAGTAAGGCACAAGAGACACCACCCCGCCCCAGTAAGGCACAAGAGACAGCACACCGCCCCCAGTAAGGCACGAGGGGCAGCACCCCGCCCCCAGTAAGGCACGAGGGGCAGCACCCCCGCCCCCAATAAGGCACATGGGACAGCACCCCGACCTCCCAGTAAGGCACGAGGGGCAGCACCCCGCCCCAGTAAGGCACATGGGACAGCACCCCCGACCCCCCAGTAAGGCACAAGAGACAGCACCCCGCCCCCAGTAAGGCACAAGAGACACCACCCCGCCCCAGTAAGGCACGAGGGGCAGCACCCCGCCCCCCAGCAAGGCACGAGGGGCAGCACCCCGCCCCCAATAAGGCACATGGGACAGCACCCCGACCCCCAGTAAGGCACAAGAGACACCACCCCGCCCCAGTAAGGCACGAGGGGCAGCACCCCGCCCCCAGTAAGGCACGAGGGGCAGCACCCCCGCCCCCAATAAGGCACATGGGACAGCACCCCGACCCCCCAGTAAGGCACGAGGGGCAGCACCCCGCCCCAGTAAGGCACATGGGACAGCACCCCGACCCCCCAGTAAGGCACAAGAGACACCACCCCGCCCCAGTAAGGCACGATGGGCAGCACCCCGCCCCCAATAAGGCACGAGGGGCAGCACCCCGCCCCCAATAAGGCACATGGGACAGCACCCCGACCCCCAGTAAGGCACAAGAGACACCACCCCGCCCCAGTAAGGCACGAGGGGCAGCACCCCGCCCCCAGTAAGGCACGAGGGGCAGCACCCCCGCCCCCAATAAGGCACATGGGACAGCACCCCGACCTCCCAGTAAGGCACGAGGGGCAGCACCCCGCCCCAGTAAGGCACATGGGACAGCACCCCGACCCCCCAGTAAGGCACAAGAGACAGCACCCCGCCCCCAGTAAGGCACGAGGGGCAGCACCCCGCCCCCAGTAAGGCACATGGGACAGCACCCCGACCCCCAGTAAGGCACAAGAGACACCACCCCGCCCCAGTAAGGCACGAGGGGCAGCACCCCTCCCCCAGTAAGGCACAAGAGACACCACCCCGCCCCAGTAAGGCACAAGGGGCAGCACCCCGCCCCCAGTAAGGCACAAGGGGCAGCACACCGCCCCCAGTAAGGCACAAGGGGCAGCACAGCACAGCCAGTAAAGCACCGGGGCAGGGACTTATGGGTAAGAGACATATGACTTACCTGAACTTGCTCCCAGCATGCACCAAACATTAGGTTATAGTGCCCATTCCCCCATAACTGTGTGTGTGTGAGACACGTGACTTACCTGAGAGTCCAGTTCAGCAGACTACTCATTCTGCAACAAAAACTGCAGCCAGTAAGGCACGAGGAGCAGCACCCCGCCCCCAGTAATGCGCGAGGGGCAGCACCCCGTCCCCAGTAAGGCACGAGGAGCAGCACCCCGCCCCCAGTAATGCGCGAGGGGCAGCACCCCGCCCCCAGTAAGGCACAAGGGGCAGCACCCCGCCCCCAGTAAGGCACAAGGGGCAGCACCCCGCCCCCAGTAAGGCACAAGGGGCAGCACCCCGCCCCCAGTAATGCGCGAGGGGCAGCACCCCGCCCCCAGTAAGGCACAAGGGGCAGCACCCCGCCCCTAGTAAGGCACGAGGGGCAGCACCCCGCCCCCCTAAGGCGCGAGGGGCAGCACCCCCCCCCAGTAATGCGCGAGGGGCAGCACCCCGTCCCCAGTAAGGCACGAGGGGCAGCACCCCGCCCCCAGTAAGGCACGAGGAGCAGCACCCCGCCCCCAGTAAGGCACGAGGGGCAGCACCCCGCCCCCAGTAAGGCACGAGGGGCAGCACCCTGCCCCCAGTAAGGCACGAGGGGCAGCACCCCGCCCCCAGTAAGGCACATGGGACAGCACCCCGCCCCCAGTAAGGCACGAGGGGCAGCACCCCGCCCCCAGTAAGGCACGAGGGGCAGCACCCCGCCCCCAGTAAGGCACGAGGGGCAGCACACCACCCCCAGTAAGGCACGAGGGGCAGCACACCGCCCCAGTAAGGCACATGGGACAGCACCCCCGCCCCCAGTAAGGCACGAGGAGCAGCACCCCGCCCCCAGTAAGGCACGAGGGGCAGCACACCGCCCCCAGTAAGGCACAAGAGACACCACCCCGCCCCCAGTAAGGCACGAGGGGCAGCACCCCGCCCCCAGTAAGGCACGAGGGGCAGCACCCCGCCCCCAGTAAGGCACGAGGGGCAGCACCCCGTCCCCAGTAAGGCACATGGGCAGCACCCCGCCCCCAGTAAGGCACAAGGGGCAGCACCCCGCCCCCAGTAAGGCACATGGGCAGCACCCCGCCCCCAGTAAGGCACGAGGGGCAGCACATTCTAGAGCGTGTATGTGCCCCTCAGTGCTTGCACTTAGCCCTAACCATTTATAATGGGTGTATAACTGGTATGGGTGTTTAAAAAAAATAAATAAAAAATTTTGGCCTTCATATTTCATTTGAAAGGGTCTTTTATTATACAGCGTTTTATGTGTGGGAGGCAAACTTGAGTTTTGTGTCTGGATTGGCCAATCAGATGCTCTAACCCAATCACATGGAGACTGCATAAGATTTCTCTGTATGTCTTTTGTTTTTCTGCACTTTGTATCGTTTAGTAAATAAGACCTAGTACTTTCGTGCAACTATAACTCCCACTTTCCTGTATTTGTTCATTTCAGCCTCTTAGAAACAGTGCAAACACAGCAGCACTACTGAGCATCTCCATTCCGAATACAGGCACCGGGGGCAGTCGGTCAGATACACGGGGGGCAGTCGGTCAGATACGCGGGGGGCAGTCGGTCAGGTACGCGGGGGGCAGTCGGTCAGGTACGCGGGGGGCAGTCGGTCAGGTACGCGGGGGGCAGTCGGTCAGGTACGCGGGGGGCAGTCGGTCAGGTACGCGGGGGCAGTCGGTCAGCTACGCGGGGGGCAGTCGGTCAGCTACGCGGGGGGCAGTCGGTCAGCTACGCGGGGGGCAGTCGGTCAGCTACGCGGGGGCAGTCGGTCAGATACGCGGGGGGCAGTCGGTCAGATACGCGGGGGGCAGTCGGTCAGATACGCGGGGGGCAGTCGGTCAGATACGCGGGGGGCAGTCGGTCAGATACGCGGGGGGCAGTCGGTCAGATACGCGGGGGGCAGTCGGTCAGATACGCGGGGGGCAGTCGGTCAGATACGCGGGGGGCAGTCGGTCAGATACGCGGGGGGCAGTCGGTCAGATACGCGGGGGGCAGTCGGTCAGATACGCGGGGGGCAGTCGGTCAGATACGCGGGGGGCAGTCGGTCAGATACGCGGGGGCAGTCGGACAGATACGCGGGGGGCAGTCGGACAGATACGCGGGGGGCAGTCGGACAGATACGCGGGGGGGCAGTCGGTCAGATACGCGGGGGGCAGTCGGTCAGATACGCGGGGGGCAGTCGGTCAGATACACGGGGGGCAGTCGGTCAGATACACGGGGGGCAGTCGGTCAGATACACGGGGGCAGTCGGTCAGATATGCGGGGGGCAGTCAGACAGATACTCGGGGGGCAGTCGGTCAGATACGCGGGGGGCAGTCGGTCAGATACGCGGGGGGCAGTCGGTCAGATACGCGGGGGGCAGTCGGTCAGATACACAGGGGCATTCGGTCAGATACACGGGGGCAGTCAGTCAGATACAGGGCTTAACTGTATTCACACAGATGCCCACATCCAGCAGGGCAGTGCGAATTGTTCTGCATCCAGTTCATAATGTGCTGCAGGTGCCCCCCATGGCAGCACCCCTGGCACCAAACAAACAGTCCTTTCACCACATGGTGGCACACAGCACACATACTGGCACACTGGCGGCACCTAGAGGAGAGAGGAAATAGTGAGAAATATATAAATGATGTATATTGTGTAAAATCAAACACAGCACTAATTCCAATAATGAATTATTCCTCTATTCAATCCCATTCCCATTCTATATGTACAAAGATAGGGTACTATCTCATCTGAGCAAAGTCAACCTTAGATCTTTGGTTACATAAAGTACATTGCTAGATACCAAGCAGACCAACTGCACGGGGGGGGGGGGGGTGCCATTGTATACCCCCATCCCTCTCCCTCCTGTACAGACAGTACATTGCTAGATACCAAGCAGACCAACTGCACGGGGGGGTGCCATTGCATATCCCCATCCCTCTCCCTCCTGTACAGACAGTACATTGCTAGATACCAAGCAGACCAACTGCACGGGGGGGGGGTCCCATTGTATACCCCCATCCCTCTCCCTCCTGTACAGACAGTACATTGCTAGATACCAAGCAGACCAACTGCACGGGGGGTGCCATTGCATATCCCCATCCCTCTCCCTCCTGTACAGACAGTACATTGCTAGATACCAAGCAGACCAACTGCACGGGGGGGGGGTCCCATTGTATACCCCCATCCCTCTCCCTCCTGTACAGACAGTACATTGCTAGATACCAAGCAGACCAACTGCACTGGGGGGTGCCATTGCATATCCCCATCCCTCTCCCTCCTGTACAGACAGTACACTGCTAGATACCAAGCAGACCAACTGCACTGGGGGGTGCCATTGCATATCCCCATCCCTCTCCCTCCTGTACAGACAGTACATTGCTAGATACCAAGCAGACCAACTGCACTGGGGGGGTGCCATTGCATATCCCCATCCCTCTCCCTCCTGTACAGACAGCACACTGCTAGATACCAAGCAGACCAACTGCACTGGGGGGTGCCATTGCATATCCCCATCCCTCTCCCTCCTGTACAGACAGTACATTGCTAGATACCAAGCAGACCAACTGCACTGGGGGGTGCCATTGCATATCCCCATCCCTCTCCCTCCTGTACAGACAGCACACTGCTAGATACCAAGCAGACCAACTGCACGGGGGGGGGGGGGGGGGGGGCCATTGTATATCCCCATCCCTCTCCCTCCTGTACAGACAGTACACTGCTAGATACCAAGCAGACCAACTGCACCGGGGGGGCACACATTCCCCTAAGAGACCCAACTCACCTATCACAAATCCATCCCTTGTTGCTCATTGGCCGCTTGCAGTTGCTGCAGTTGACATGCAGGGTGGTGGAGGCCTGATTCAGGCAGTTGATGGAGCTGCAGGTACTGAGCTTAATCACTTGGTTGGAGACGTTCCACAGTTTAAATCGCTGAAGGAGGTCAATGTAGGAAGTGAACCAGTGCTCCTGTGCAGAATAAACCAATACTGTATAGTGTGCACTGGATTCCCAATATAGTAGCACAAACCCCATTATTGTTACATGTAGCATGTAAAGCAGCACTCAGGGAAATGTGCCCCATAATAATACTCCATTGTCTGCAATGGTCATTGTTATTATTTATTGGTGGAAGCAATTGTTAATACTTAAAGATAAGGGCGAGAGTGCGGTTCTATTAAATTATGGTAAAATGTGCTTATAACAGATAAAGAAAAGGAAAATGTGCTAAATCCGTTTTCGTATTCAGTGTATACAATAGAGAAGTCAGAGTTCCAAGACCGGACAAGTTATTTGAAGGCTTGTTAAGGGATCACATTCATAATTATGTACTGGAGAATGGCATTATGGGTAGGAATCAGCATGGCTTTATAAAAGGACAGGTCATGTCAGACTAATCTGGTTAGCTCATAGAGGAGCTCTCTGATGCACCACATTATACTAACGAGGTACTAATAAAGCTATTAATGAAACAAAGACATCTGTGTGATACCTGGGTTTGCTCATCTATCTCTTTGCGGATTCTCTCCCCCAGAACAATAAGGACCGAGGCGGCCATTTGTACGTCTCCTTGCTCGGCATAGAAGCACAACATGTCCCGCACTGTGGGACTGAAGAAGTCGGAGGGGAGTCGGTTCTCATACAGGGAATGAGAGATAGCGATAAGGGAAAAGGACTCCACAGGAGTCAGGGACACCGTCTCCGCCTCATTGCCGCTCACGTGTGGCGACTCCGCTTTCTCCTGCAGATGATCCAGAGCGGAGGGGTTGTCCATAATTTCATGACGTAAGGGGAAGCCCTCCTGAGGAAGGACATACTCCTGCTCCTCAGCTGAATAAAGAAAGGAAATGATATTATATTATATTGAATACAATAACAAGCAAATAAAGTTTATTGCAGATGGGATTCATTGGGAATAGATCTCCGGCGGCTGCTAGTAGCAGATGTAATATGTCTGATATGTTCCGACCATGATTTGATGATAACCCCCATGTTACCCATCATTGGCTTGACTTTGTAAGAACACTTGCTTTTGGGGACGATGAATGACAAACAGACCCAGCTGACGTCAACTCCTAATAATGAACACATTATAGATCCTTAATTCCACCTCTTACAAAACTATCCAATAACGGGCTCCATCCCTCTTCCTAACCGTCGTCAGTCTGCGCAGAAGTGAGGTGCGGGGATGGGAGGGCAGCGGGGGGGACGGAAGTGGTTGGTAACAGTGCCAGTTGGTGTCTGTGCAGGAGCAGGGGGGGTGGGGGGCGGTTCGGATCACAAAAACACAGCCTGCAAGTGCTTGAAGAGCGGGGGGGGGCTGTGCTGACAGACACAGCCTGGCCGGGGGCGCATGTGCAGTAGTGAGGTAAAGGAAGTGGGCATCCCTATTAAAGATGGCGGCGCTGTTCACTGAAAAGAGTCTGTAGTAAGTGTATCTCCGGAAATCTTTCTCTAAGTCAGAAATATAGTGTTTCTACATTAGCGATATTAGTACTATTGAATAGTGTGCTTAATTGATTTTGACTTTCATTTTCCTTTAAGGCAGCCACAGACACCAAATGATTTCCCGGAATGCTCCAGAATATCCCAGTAGCACTGGAAACCAGAATATTCAGAAGAATGCCACCTTTTCAGAGAAACCAAGAGAGGAGAATGACTTTCTCATGACTTCCCAGAGAGCCAGTGTGCATTATCTGTGGGAGGAGACCCCAACCCAAAGAGCCATCTGTGAGAGAACTCTCCAGGGACACCACTTTCTAGATATGAGCAGTACCCTGTCACCTTCATTGCTCCCCCATCCCAGTCTCCTCAGCCACAGAGAGCACCACCCACACAGCTACTCAACCAATCATTTCCCCACCATTATGTTTTCAGCACAAAAAAAGAACTTACTGTGCGGCTGTTCCTGGTCCATCATATACAGTTCATCCTCATCCCCTTCCACATCTCCAAGCAGGTAATCGGCAGGAACATCACTGCCCTCTGTTTCTTCATTTTCTGCCCAAGTGGAAAGAAGAGACAATTAGAGATGCACAGGAGAGACCTCCTGTAGGGCCAGTTACTAACAGAATGCTCCAACTGTAGGGCCAGTTACTAACAGAATGCTCCGACTGTAGAGCTAGTTACTAACAGAATGCTCCAACTGTAGGGCCAGTTACTAACAGAATGCTCCAACTGTAGGGCCAGTTACTAACAGAATGCTCTGACTGTACGGCTAGTTATTAACAGAATGCTCCAACTGTAGGGCCAGTTACTAACAGAATGCTCCAACTGTAGGGCTAGTTACTAACAGAATGCTCCAACTGTAGGGCCAGTTACTAACAGAATGCTCCAACTGTAGGGCCAGTTACTAACAGAATGCTCCAACTGTAGGGCCAGTTACTAACAGAATGCTCCAACTGTAGGGCCAGTTACTAACAGAATGCTCTGACTGTAGGGCCAGTTATTAACAGAATGCTCCAACTGTAGGGCCAGTTACTAACAGAATGCTCCAACTGTAGGGCCAGTTACTAACAGAATGCTCCAACTGTAGGGCCAGTTACTAACAGAATGCTCCAACTGTAGGGCCAGTTACTAACAGAATGCTCCAACTGTAGGGCCAGTTACTAACAGAATGCTCTGACTGTAGGGCCAGTTATTAACAGAATGCTCCAACTGTAGGGCTAGTTATTAACAGAATGCTCCAACTGTAGGGCCAGTTACTAACAGAATGCTCCAACTGTAGGGCCAGTTACTAACAGAATGCTCCAACTGTAGGGCCAGTTACTAACAGAATGCTCCAACTGTAGGGCCAGTTACTAACAGAATGCTCCAACTGTAGGGCCAGTTACTAACAGAATGCTCCAACTGTAGGGCTAGTTATTAACAGAATGCTCCAACTGTAGGGCCAGTTACTAACATAATGCTCCAACTGTAGGGCCTGTTACTAACAGAATGCTCTGACTGTAGGGCCTGTTACTAACAGAATGCTCCGACTGTAGGGCCAGTTACTAACAGAATGCTCCAACTGTAGGGCCTGTTACTAACAGAATGCTCCAATTGTAGGGCCAGTTACTAACAGAATGCTCCAACTGTAGGGCCAGTTACTAACAGAATGCTCCAACTGTAGGGCCAGTTACTAACAGAATGCTCCAATTGTAGGGCCAGTTACTAACAGAATGCTCCAATTGTAGGGCCAGTTACTAACAGAATGCTCCAACTGTAGGGCCAGTTACTAACAGAATGCTCCAATTGTAGGGCCAGTTACTAACAGAATGCTCCAATTGTAGGGCCAGTTACTAACAGAATGCTCCAACTGTAGGGCCAGTTACTAACAGAATGCTCCAACTGTAGGGCCTGTTACTAACAGAATGCTCCAATTGTAGGGCCAGTTACTAACAGAATGCTCCAATTGTAGGGCCAGTTACTAACAGAATGCTCCAACTGTAGGGCCAGTTACTAACAGAATGCTCCAATTGTAGGGCCAGTTACTAACAGAATGCTCCAACTGTAGGGCCAGTTACTAACATAATGCTCCGACTGTACGGCTAGTTATTAACAGAATGCTCCAACTGTAGGGCCTGTTACTAACAGAATGCTCCGACTGTAGGGCCAGTTACTAACAGAATGTTCCGACTGTAGGGCTAGTTACTAACAGAATGCTCCAACTGTAGGGCCAGTTACTAACAGAATGCTCCAACTGTAGGGCCTGTTACTAACAGAATGCTCCAACTGTAGGGCCAGTTACTAACAGAATGCTCCAACTGTAGGGCTAGTTACTAAAAGAATGCTCCAACTGTAGGGCCAGTTACTAACAGAATGCTCCGACTGAAGGGCTAGTTACTAACAGAATGCGAATGCTCCGACTGTAGAGCTAGTTACTAACAGAATGCTCCAACTGTAGGGCTAGTTACTAACAGAATGCTCCGACTGTAGAGCTAGTTACTAACAGAATGTTCCGACTGCAGGGCTAGTTACTAAAAGAATGCTCCGATTGTAGGGCTAGTTACTAACATAATGCTCCGACTGTAGGGCTAGTTACTAACAGAATGCTCCGACTGTAGAGCTAGTTACTAACAGAATGCTCCAACTGTAGGGCTAGTTACTAACAGAATGCTCCGACTGTAGAGCTAGTTACTAACAGAATGTTCCGACTGTAGGGCTAGTTACTAAAAGAATGCTCCGATTGTAGGGCTAGTTACTAACATAATGCTCCGACTGTAGGGCCGGTTACTAACAGAATGTTCCGACCGTAGGGCTAGTTACTAACATAATGCTGAGTTGCATTTAAAAAAGCAACTACTCATATATTGAGATGAGAGTAGCATCATAAGAAAATGACACTTTTGCTCGGCCACATCAAAATAATCTCACATGGGAATTTTTATGCTTTTTTTTAGCTACACAAACCCTCGCCCAGTTGCAGGAAAGACAAAAGCGCCATGAAGCGGACACATGATTAATCCCTAACTCTCAGCATTACCCACCACCTTTACTACTTGTAGTTCAATAATACCTGGCAATCATTTCATTGCAGAGCACAACACTGACACATACCATCATTATTAATGGCCGCAGGATCCATTAGAATGCTATCGGTTCGGCTGTCCCCCTTACTGTGCTCCAGGCGGGACTCTCCGACTATCCCAGATGGTAGCTCCTTCAGGTTGAAACTGTAATAAAGACGTTGTATCATGGAGAGAGGGAAGGGTACATGTATTCTTACACTGGGGGGAGTACACGGTTGCCTACCTGTTCAGCAAAGGCAGGGTAGAGCCACTTTTGCCCAAGCTATGGTTCAGATTGGCAGATGGAACGGTACCTGGACTGCAGTAAATAATTCTTAGCATTGTCCATGTTTGAGCAACCTTGAAAACAAACAATCAGTTGCCACAAGTGGTTCCACTAAAAACACAACTGAATGAACCTCACTGCATTTATCCGATTCTCCTTCAGATCTTGCACCCACAGTGCCCTCTTTACATTGGTTTTTCCCCTTTAGCAATTCCACCCCGTTCTTCCAATTTACTGTTCCAGATCCCTTCTTCGGGTTTCCATTACAGCAAAATCACTTCATCTTTTTCTTTGCAACTTTACACTCCATTTCCATTGCTTCCCCATACTTTTAATCTTCTTTTCTTCCACCTATTCCCTTAATAGTGCTAGAAGAAACGACAGCCTCATCCATAAATGTCACTAACCCTTATACTGTTGCCTCATGTATCATTGTGTCCTTCTCTTCCCCTCACTCCCAGTTTCATTTCTCTACTCCAACAGAGCTTCATTTCATCCATCACTGCCTATTCTACCCAGAGCAGGGCTTCCCAGAGTGCAACGCGCTGAGTAAACAGAAGGACCGGGGTGTGTGGGTGTCAGACCGATTGTGTTGTGTCTGTGAGAGGGGTCTGTGTTTGTATTTGTGTTTATTTATATGTATTTATATCTGTTTATATATATATATATATGTGTGTGTCTGTGAGAGGGGTCTGTGTTTGTATTTATTTATATGTATTTATATCTGTATCTCTATATATATATATATGTGTGTGTGAGAGGGGTCTGTGTTTGTATTTATTTATATGTATTTATATCTGTATCTCTATATATATATATATATGTGTGTGTGTGTGTGTGTGTGTGTGTGAGAGGGGTCTGTGTTTGTATTTATTTATATGTATTTATATCTGTATCTATATATATATATATGTGTGTGTGTGAGAGGGGTCTGTGTTTGTATTTATTTATATGTATTTATATCTGTATCTTTATATATATATATATATGTGTGTGTGTGTCTGTGAGAGGGGTCTGTGTTTGTATTTGTGTTTATTTATATGTATTTATATCTGTTTATATATATATATATATATATGTGTGTGTGTGACTGTGAGAGGGGTCTGTGTTTGTATTTATTTATATGTATTTATATCTGTTTATATATATATATATATATATATGTGTGTGTGTGTCTGTGAGAGGGGTCTGTGTTTGTATTTATTTATATGTATTTATATCTGTTTATATATATATATATATATATGTGTGTGTGTGTCTGTGAGAGGGGTCTGTGTTTGTATTTATTTATATGTATTTATATCTGTATACCTATGTGTGTGACCTTTCTCCCCATAAAACCACATCCAAATCTTTAGCCACCTCTTCTCTCAGTCTCCATTGTTTTCTCTACAGTCACTACCTCTTTTCAATTTCAACTACATTTTTCCTATAACCTCAAACTCTTCCAATGCCATAACCCAGGGATCCCCATTTTTTTTTTTTACCTGTGAGCCACATGCAAATGTAAAAAGAGTTGGAGAGCAACACAGGCATGAAATATGTACCTGGGGGTGCCAGATAAGGGCTGTGATTGGCTATTTGGTAGCCCCTATGGGGACAGGCAGCCTACAGAAGGCTCTGTTTGGCATTACATTTGGTTTTAATGCAACCAAAGCTTGCCTCCAAGCCCGGAATTCAAAAATAAGCACCTGCTTTGAGGCCACTGGGAACAACATACAATGGGTTGGGGAGCAACATGTTGCCCCCCAAGCCACTGGTTGGGGAGCACAACCATAACCTTTTGAAATGTTTATTAAAGCATCAATCTCCCACTTCAACCATCTTGTAACTCCCCCAACATTTACCACTCATGCCCTTATATAACTCAAGCCTATTAAAATATTGTGTAAACAACCCCAAAGCTTACCTGCCATCTGTTAAGATCTCTAGCCACATTGGCATTGTGGTCACACAGCTCTGCAAGAGGGCGTCCTGCCAAAGCATACCTTTCAGCAGTGGCGACAAACCATCCCATATCACCACCCCCCGCCTCAAAGACGCTCAGGCCACTAGAAATGTTTTCAAATTGCTCTGTAGGGTCTGGCTTCCTCAAGAAAAATATTGGATGTCGTCGATCATAAGGCTTTCTGTTAGAGTCATGTGATGAGGATGATGATGATGACGATATGAGACTTTCCTTAGCTGCAAAGGCCAGATCTCCGAAGAGACCATAGCAAAGTCCCTCTGGATTAGCACGGTCTATAGGTCTTCGAGCGTCTCTAAATATGTGCTGGTATAAAGTACTGTCTTTTGAGCCCGAGAGCAAGAAGTAAGGGTCATGCATGTGGCGCCATATGATACCTGTAGTCACATCCTTGTGTTCTTCAAACGTTGCAAATGGTATAAATGGCCGACGCACATCCCACACATATATGTTATGGTCTACCATCATAGAGCAGGTACCAATGTGATACTTTCTCTCAGGTCTCCATTTTACCCGCGCTACTGAAGCAATAGTCTGCACACAGTAAATTTCCTTGGCACGATTTGTGTTCATATCCCAAACTTTTACCATCTTGTCCCGGCCTCCGGTAGCCAACCAACCCCTGTAGATAGGAGAAATGAAGAATGACATTAAACTTATAATTACTAATTCATTTTCATTTACTAGTGTGTCCCACTATCCATGATCATTCAAACATCGCAAGGTCTCTGGGCATCTGCAAAAAAGCAATTCTCAGTAAAAACTGCAATTTAATTTGGACTTAGAATGGCTCTCCAACCAGCAGAGCCGCCATCAGAAATCATGGGGTCCCTCACAACAAAATTGGCTCTCCAAAGGCTCTCCAACCAGTAACCGCTCTGTACTTAGAATGGCTCTCCAACCAGTAACCGCTCTGTACTTAAAATGGCTCTCCAACCAGTAACCGCTCTGTACTTAGAATGGCTCTCCAACCAGTAACCGCTCTGTACTTAAAATGGCTCTCCAACCAGTAACCGCTCTGTACTTAAAATGGCTCTCCAACCAGTAACCGCTCTGTACTTAGAATGGCTCTCCAACCAGTAACCGCTCTGTACTTAGAATGGCTCTCCAACCAGTAACTGCTCTGTACTTAGAATGTCTCTCCAACCAGTAACCGCTCTGTACTTAGAATGGCTCTCCAACCAGTAACCGCTCTGTACTTAGAATGGCTCTCCAACCAGTAACCGCTCTGTACTTAGAAAGGCTCTCCAACCAGTAACCGCTCTGTACTTAGAATGGCTCTCCAACCAGTAACCGCTCTGTACTTAGAATGGCTCTCCAACCAGTAACCGCTCTGTACTTAGAAAGGCTCTCCAACCAGTAACCGCTCTGTACTTAGAATGGCTCTCCAACCAGTAACCGCTCTGTACTTAGAATGGCTCTCCAACCAGTAACCGCTCTGTACTTAGAATGTCTCTCCAACCAGTAACTGCTCTGTACTTAGAATGGCTCTCCAACCAGTAACTGCTCTGTACTTAGAATGTCTGCCAGACAGTAATTAGTCTATAAACCGCATGGCCTTGCCACCAGTGACTTCTCTGTACACAAAATGCCCCTCCCACCATTATTTACTCCATAATAAGCATGTCCTTATTTTTTCATATATAGAAAACACCCCACTAACAATTACCATACATACCCCCGCCAGGTGTTACTGCATACACATCAAAGAAGCCCCTCCCACTAATGATTAAGGTGCCCAGACTGTGACTACCATTAGCCGCACAGCTAAGGGGTACTTGCCTATCCTCAGGATGCCAGTCGCAGCAGAACACCGGCCCATTGTGGGCAGTGAACATGCGCTCGCATCGATCCGGCCTCCGAATGTCCCACAATTGAACATTTCCATTCTCAAAGGTGGCCGCAAATGTGAAGTAGTCACGAATGCTGAACTGCACGTCTCGAACGCTCTCCGACTGCCCTGCAAATGGGAATGGGAAAATCTCAAGGCACGTGGTTACTTTATACAGATACAGCTTTGCCCACAGGCATATACTACCCAGAAGGCCGAGCTGCAATACAAACCAATAGCATGAGACACATAAGAATGCCATTATATAAATGCACAATACTACTCTACATTGAGACACATAAGAATACCATTATATAAATGCCCAATACTACTCTACATTGACCTCGTTGATGTTTTATACATTATATCAGTCAGAATAATGCAATGTAGTAAATATATAATAAAACCATCATATCATCTCAATGTCTTCCAGTATTTTGAAAGCCAAATAGGGTTAAAGGAAAATGAAATTAATGTAGTATTCCCGGACAGCCCTTCCCTGGACCAGTTTGCCCCCAAATCCATCTTCCTTCACCTGGAACTGTGAAATAAAGCGGAGTAGGGCTTTGGTATTTATGGGTGCCTCTGTACTGACTTTAGCCAAACGTAGGGGGCTGTTCCTGCTGAATTGTGGTTAGTACAGGGGAATCCCTATGTGCCATAGTTTTATGGTATCTCTCTGTACAGGCTATGAGCAAACTTAGGGGGCTGTTCCTGCTGAATTGTGCTTAGTACAGGGGAATCCCTATGTGCCAAAGGTTTATGGTATCTCTCTGTACAGGCTATGGGCAAACTTAGGGGGCTGTTCCTGCTGAATTGTGCTTAGTACAGGCGAATCCCTATGTGCCATAGTTTTATGGTATCTCTCTGTACAGGCTATGAGCAAACTTAGGGGGCTGTTCCTGCTAAATTGTGCTTAGTACAGGGGAATCCCTATGTGCCATAGTTTTATGGTATCTCTCTGTACAGGCTATGAGCAAACTTAGGGGGCTGTTCCTGCTAAATTGTGCTTAGTACAGGGGAATCCCTATGTGCCATAGTTTTATGGTATCTCTCTGTACAGGCTATGAGCAAACTTAGGGGGCTGTTCCTGCTGAATTGTGCTTAGTACAGGGGAATCCCTATGTGCCATAGTTTTATGGTATCTCTCTGTACAGGCTATGAGCAAACTTAGGGGGCTGTTCCTGCTGAATTGTGCTTAGTACAGGGGAATCCCTATGTGCCATAGTTTTATGGTATCTCTCTGTACAGGCTATGAGCAAACTTAGGGGGCTGTTCCTGCTGAATTGTGCTTAGTACAGGGGAATCCCTATGTGCCATAGTTTTATGGTATCTCTCTGTACAGGCTATGGGCAAACTTAGGGGGCTGTTCCTGCTGAATTTCAGGAGGAAACGGAAAAGGCATTTAAGTACCGAACTTGATGCTTTACACCTGCGCTTGGTGCTTAAAGGGGACCTGTCACCCAAAAAAATAATTCCAAACCCATTCCTATCATGTCAGTTGAGCAAAATAAATGTTACTTACAGTACTGTATATAAACTATTTCTTTTTTTTCCCCTTCAGTCTTGGAATCTACAGTCACAGCCAGCAGGCCGGCGCCATTTTGTGCACCTGTGTCAGTATGGGCCCATAAGGAAGAATGAATTGCGTTTGCTCTGGCGCTCCCCTGCGGTGCAACACAAGGCCACGCCCATGCCTAAGAGCATGTAAGGCAAACACCTACGTAAAGCAAATGACTGGTATCCGAGTTCCTTAAAGGGGAAGTTCACCTTCAAATTATACAGTTTTCAGTTGGGCAACAATTTCTTTTGTGGTTTTTGAATGATTATTTTTTTATTCCAGTTTGGAATCTCAGCAGCTATCTGGCTACCGGTGTCTAACTGACCCTCCTACCCAGGGCATGGATAAGAGACATAGATAGGGAAGAGAAGATGCAGGCAAAAAAATAAAAAAACCATTAAGAAAGGCGACCAATGGAAAAACTGTTTGGCCAGGACTGTGGATTCTGCCGAAACCAAATCCTTCAAAAAAAAAAAAAAAAAAAAAGAGTCTGGATTCAGCCCGAATCTCGACCGAATTCGGGATTGGGTGCATCCCTAATGGTGACCCCCTTGGTTGTCCAATGGATTTGAGGAAAGGCAACGGATTTCTAATATTGCAAATGAGTTGATACTTACAGACTTGTGTGCTTAATGTCTAAAGAGGGATCGTTTTTTACATCTTGTTAACCAATTATGTTCAAGAGTTTGTCTTGCAGACTGAATCCAATATACTCTGATTAATCTTACTTGCCCTTTAGATGCAAAGGTTTGGATGTTGGACAGTGGGGTTGCAGAAGACTTGAGTGCATTGGGTGCAATGTATCTGGGCACAACTCACACACAACTCAACAGCTGAAAATACACTTTTAAATACAGACTGTTCTTGGCAGTTACCTTTAGTGCTAAGGCAGATTTCAGACTCGGGAGCCATCTTTGAGAGGTGGCCATAGCTACTGCTGATTTACCATAGAGCAGCGCAGCCACAGACTCTTTCCTGTACTGCAGCATCACATACAAGAAACAAAATGGAGGTAGAGCCGCTATCTGCCATCAGCGCCAGAGGAGTGGGTGAAGTTACACTTGGGGAGACTACCAACACAAGCTAAGCCTCTAAGCGGTTTTCTCATTCACCTGAGAAGGTGCTGGCAGAATCCTTTTTGCGCAGGTCAAAGCACTTCATGTATCCGTCCTGCGAGCCGCTCAGCAGCATGTACACTTCCGTGGGGTGGAAACACACCTTGTTCACTGTCCGTTTGTGCTCAGTAAATAGTTGGTCCTGCTTGTTACGCGATGGCTTCCCCAGATTCCACGTCACCACCACTCCATTGGTTGCAGCAGTGGCCAACAAGTTGTCATCCATTTGGTGCCAGACGACATCGGCACAGCTGAAGTTAAGAGACGGCCGACGGCCCACCCTGAGATTCATTTTTTCCACAAAGTGATCTTCTTCCATAGAATAGATTTTGAAGATGTTGCGGCCAGCAACCACCACTTGGGCAGCATCTCGGCACACACTTATGGCATTGGCAGGGGCGTCCAGGTGACAAAACATAGTGCGGCCTGTCAGGGCTGTGGTAACACGGGCCATTCTCTCCATTAAGGTTGCCACCTTACTGGTTCCCTTTCTAGAACCCAGGGATAGTTACAACAGATTCTACTGATCACAACGACGAAGCATCATGGTGCTATATGACGCAGCAAATTATACGCACGCAGGAAACATTTGGAGAAAAAACACTTTGCATCTAGCATTTGAGCTCCTTCTTGGCCAAGTGCTTTTGTTTAAGGTTAGGCACATGGAATTTCTGATGATCCTGCAATTCAAGAAATAAATTATTACATACTATTAACCTATAACCCTAACCTAGCATGGGCTGCTTACAGAGATATCCCTCACCAACATCGTACTGAGACCTAGCATGGGCTGCTTACAGAGATATCCCTCACCAACATCGTACTTATACCTAGCATGGGCTGCTTACAGAGATATCCCTCACCAACATCGTAGTGAGACCTAGCATGGGATGCTTACAGAGATATCCCTCACCAACATCGTACTGAGACCTAGCATGGGATGCTTTACAGAGATATCCCTCACCAACATCATACTTATACCTAGCATGGGCTGCTTACAGAGATATCCCTCACCAACATCGTACTGAGACCTAGCATGGGCTGCTTACAGAGATATCCCTCACCAACATCGTACTTATACCTAGCATGGGCTGCTTACAGAGATATCCCTCACCAACATCGTACTTATACCTAGCATGGGCTGCTTACAGAGATATCCCTCACCAACATCATACTGAGACCTAGCATGGGCTGCTTACAGAGATATCCCTCACCAACATCGTACTGAGACCTAGCATGGGCTGCTTACAGAGATATCCCTCACCAACATCGTACTTATACCTAGCATGGGCTGCTTACAGAGATATCCCTCACCAACATCGTACTTATACCTAGCATGGGCTGCTTACAGAGATATCCCTCACCAACATCGTACTGAGACCTAGCATGGGCTGCTTACAGAGATATCCCTCACCAACATCGTACTGAGACCTAGCATGGGCTGCTTACAGAGCTATCCCTCACCAACATCGTACTGAGACCTAGCATGGGCTGCTTACAGAGATATCCCTCACCAACATCGTACTGAGACCTAGCATGGGCTGCTTACAGAGATATCCCTCACCAACATCGTACTGAGACCTAGCATGGGCTGCTTACAGAGATATCCCTGACCAACATCGTACTGAGACCTAGCATGGGCTGCTTACAGAGATATCCCTGACCAACATCGTACTGAGACCTAGCATGGGCTGCTTACAGAGATATCCCTCACCAACATCGTACTGAGACCTAGCATGGGCTGCTTACAGAGATATCCCTCACCAACATCGTACTGAGACCTAGCATGGGCTGCTTACAGAGATATCCCTCACCAACATCGTACTGAGACCTAGCATGGGCTGCTTACAGAGATGTCCCTCACCAACATCGTACTGAGACCTAGCATGGGCTGCTTACAGAGATATCCCTCACCAACATCGTACTGAGACCTAGCATGGGCTGCTTACAGATACATTTCTCACCAACCCTGCTAAGACCTATCATGGCCTGATTACAAAGATACCTCTCACCCTATTATACTAAGAGCTCCTGGGGGTTGCTTGCCCCATCATACCTCACATACACTGCTTACACACGTATCTCCTGTACCTTCGCACCTAGACCTGCCATGGGTTGCCTACAGATACCTCTTGAACCCATGATACCGAGACCTGCCATTGGCCGCTTACAGACATATCCCTTACCCTATCATACCGAGACCTGCCATTGGCCGCTTACAGACATATCCCTTACCCTATCATACCGAGACCTGCCATTGGCCACTTACAGACATATCCCTTACCCTATCATACCGAGACCTACCATTGGCCACTTACAGACATATCCCTTACCCTATCATACCGAGACCTACCATTGGCCACTTACAGACATATCCCTTACCCTATCATACCGAGACCTACCATTGGCCACTTACAGACATATCCCTTACCCTATCATACCGAGACCTGCCATTGGCCGCTTACAGACATATCCCTTACCCTATCATACCGAGACCTACTATTGGCCACTTACAGACATATCCCTTACCCTATCATACCGAGACCTGCCATTGGCCGCTTACAGACATATCCCTTACCCTATCATACCGAGACCTGCCATTGGCCGCTTACAGACATATCCCTTACCCTATCATACCGAGACCTGCCATTGGCCGCTTACAGACATATCCCTTACCCTATCATACCGAGACCTGCCATTGGCCACTTACAGACATATCCCTTACCCTATCATACCGAGACCTGCCATTGGCCGCTTACAGACATATCCCTTACCCTATCATACCGAGACCTGCCATTGGCCGCTTACAGACATATCCCTTACCCTATCATACCGAGACCTGCCATTGGCCACTTACAGACATATCCCTTACCCTATCATGCTGAGACCTGCCATTGGCTGCTTACAGACATATCCCTTACCCTATCATACCGAGACCTGCCATTGGCCACTTACAGACATATCCCTTACCCTATCATACCGAGACCTGCCATTGGCCACTTACAGACATATCCCTTACCCTATCATACCGAGACCTGCCATTGGCCACTTACAGACATATTCCTTACCCTATCATACCGAGACCTGCCATTGGCTGCTTACAGACATATCCCTTACCCTATCATACCGAGACCTGCCATTGGCCGCTTACAGACATATCCCTTACCCTATCATACCGAGACCTGCCATTGGCCGCTTACAGACATATCCCTTACCCTATCATACCGAGACCTGCCATTGGCTGCTTACAGACATATCCCTTACCCTATCATACCGAGACCTACCATTGGCCACTTACAGACATATCCCTTACCCTATCATACCGAGACCTGCCATTGGCTGCTTACAGACATATCCCTTACCCTATCATGCTGAGACCTGCCATTGGCTGCTTACAGCCCCCTCTCCCCCTGTCAGTACTGAGCTATACCCCGGCTGCTTCCCTCTCAGCCCTTACCATACCGGGACGTACCCCGGGCTGCTTCCCTCTCAGCCCTTACCATACCGGGACGTAGCTTGGCTGCTCACATCTCTCTATATCACATGTTCTTCCCTACACTTCCACAGCAAACTCTGTAGCACAGTCGCCCCGCCCCCGTGAGGTACAAACTCCAAGTCTCATCACGCGAGACTGGCTTTGCGCGTAACACAGTGACGCAGTACGTAACGCCTTGTGGGCGTGGCTAGCCGACGTTACACGGGCGGAAGTTGCCGTAGCTCCTCTCAGTGTCTGTTTCCTGTGCTGGTACCTCATAGTACAATAAAAAGAATAAAGATTGGTGTGTTGTGTTGGCTGCTGAGTGTCCCCCCAGCTCCCAGTCGCTTTAGGGGTCATTTATATTAAACAGGTTGAACAAGGAGAATTATCGGTGGGTCATACAGGGAGTCAGTCCCATAAAGTCACGTTAATAAACCTGGTGGGTTGGTGATTATCAGTTATTACTCCCTTACTAGATTATATAATCATTTATATCTGGCAGTTTATCAGGTGTAACCGGTCAGTTAACAGTGAATGTGCCAGTTATTAGGGCTACATACATTCTGTGGGACATAAATACCAGCCTTGGTTTGTTGCCCTTTATCCCTATGAGTAATATTGGCAGTGAGTGGCCGGGGCAAGCGTACTTACAGCCACAGTGCCATACCGACCATAACAAGCAATGTGTCGCTAGCGCTGAGTGTTCATTGGCCGCAATGGGGCAGAGTGTGTGCGACTGCCCACCGTGCCCTTACAGGAGACATATAAACATTGGGCACGTACCAGGGAATTATACTCCTCTACATAATACATTGTGTTTCCGCTGATTTATTCCCGCAATACCCCACTAGCCCCGCCCATCTGTGCCACTTCCTGCTGCCTCCTTTCCCAGGCTGTGCAGGGGGGCCGGCGGCACTGTAGGATAGGAACCAATCAGCAGCTAGGCTGACCTGATAGGGGACTGAAGCCTGTCTGTGCTTGTGTGACTGCAGGGCTGTGATTGGCTCTCCCCCTCCTACAGGGACCGTTAGGACACGCCCACCCCTCATGAAACACAGACAGGGACCTGAGAGGATCTATAGGGAGCTCCAATAAAGGGGCCATTGTTACAGATAGGGTTAATGTTTAGCCCAAAGGGAAACCAGCACCGGATATTAATTGCCTACAAGGTTAGGGGTTTCCCTTTATCCTATATGTCTCCTTTAATTCCTTGGTATTTAAATGTAGGGATCCCCAAGTTTAGGCCCCTTAGGTGGGTTCCCGTTTAGACAGGCACTAGAGCAGGGGTGTCAAACTCAATCACACAGGCTAAGTCGCGGGCCAAATTTTTTATTAATATACTTAGTAAAATACTAAGGGGTATATTTATCACAATGTGTAAAAAGTGGAGTGGTGATGTTGCTCATAGCAGCCAATAGATGCTTTGCTACTGTTGAAATCTGATTACTGATTGGATGCCTTGGGCAACATTACTGGTAATGCTTCACTCCACTTTTTACACAGCATGATAAATATACCCCTTAGTCTTAGTTACTATGTGAGGAAAATGGAAATTGATGAGGCTGGATTGTCAGACACACTCACCAAGGGCCACATAAAACAGCCAGGTGGGCCGGATTTGGCCCCCGGGCCTTGTGTTTGACATATATGCACTAGAGGGTGACCCTGTGGGATTTGGACACCTAAGGTGGTGGTTTCCCTGCAGTTCAGGCAGCAACCACTGGGTGGTGTGTTGGGATATATAAGGGGATGGCTTCCATGTTCCGTAACTAATACGCTCAATTTTAGACGTGCAGACTTTGCCAGTATAAGGGCATCTCTGCAATGTGTCAGCTGGGAAAGGCTTTTCATGGGGTTAGACACAGAAGGAAAATGGAACATCTTTATAACATTGCTTTGTAGGTATACACAACAGTATATTCCCCTTGTAAGCAAGGAGAGGCATCGCAAAGCAAAACCTTTATGGCTGAATAAAAGTGTTATTGTCGAGGTTGGTAAGAAAAAACGTGCTTTTAGGGCATTCAAGTTAGCTGGGGCAGCTGGGGCTTTCATCAGGTACAGGGGGGCAAATAAAGCAGCAAAAAAGCTATCAGGCAAGCTAAAATAGAGATGGAAAGGGATATTGCAGCTAGGAGTAAAAAGAATCCTAAATTATTTTTTAATTATGTGAATAGTAAAAAAATGAAGCAAGTAGGGGTGGGAACTTTATTATCACGGGGGGGTACGTTGGTTGATGAGAACGGGGAAAAAGCTGAAATTTTGAACTCTTATTTTTCATCTGTCTATACATCTGAGGAGCCAGATAATGAAGGCTTCCCTTGTAATATGCCCAGTTCTAGTAATTTAGCTACTGGCGCATGGGTCACTCAGGAGGGGATTCAAAAGAGACTTGAACATGTAAAGGTAAACAAAGGTCCAGGGCCGGATGGGATTCATCCCAGGGTATTAAATGAGCTGAGCGCTGTGATTGCCAAACCTATTCACTTAATTTTTCAGGATTCATTGAGGTCTGGCATGGTGCCGAGAGACTGGCGGATTGCTAATGTGGTGCCGTTATTTAAACAGGGATCCCGTTCTCAGCCTGAAAACTATAGGCCTGTTAGTCTGACATCAGTAGTAGGAAAACTTTTGGAAGGGGTAATAAGGGATAGGGTACTTGAATACATTGCAGGTCACAATACTATTAGTTTGTGCCAGCATGGGTTTATGGGTAACAGATCTTGCCAGACTAATTTAGTCGCCTTTTATGAGGAGGTGAGCAGGAACCTTGATGCTGGAATGGCAGTTGATGTCATCTACTTGGACTTTGCTAAAGCGTTTGATACAGTACCTCACAGAAGGTTAATGATCAAATTGAGGAATATTGGCCTAGAACATAATATTTGTAATTGGATAGAGAACTGGCTGAAGGGTAGATTACACAGAGTGGTTGTAAATGCAACATTTTCTAATTGGACCAGTGTGGTTAGTGGGTACCGCAGGGGTCAGTCCTTGGGCCTTTGCTTTTTAACTTGTTTATTAATGACCTGGGGGGGGGCATAGACAGTACTGTTTCTATTTTTGCTGATGACACTAAATTGGGCAAAACTATAAGTTCCATGCAGGATGTGCCGCTTTGCAGAGCGATTTGACAAAATTAGATAACTGGGCAGCAAACTGGGAAATGAGGTTCAATGTTGATAAGTGCAAAGTTCTGCCCTTTGGTAGAAATAATATAAACGCAAACTATCTACTGAATGGGAGTGTGTTGGGGGTTTCCTTAATGGAGAAGGATCTAGGGATTTTTGTTGATAACAAGTTGTCTAATGCCAGGCAGTGTCATTCTGTGGCTACTAAAGCAAATAAAGTGCTGTCTTGTATAAAAAAGGGCATTGACTCAAGGGATGAGAACATAATTTTGCCCCTTTATAGGTCCCTGGTAAGGCCTCACCTTGAGTATGGGGGCAGTTACAGTGAGTATGGGGGGCAGTAACAGTGAGTATGGGGGGCAGTAACAGTGAGTATGGGGGGCAGTAACAGTGAGTATGGGGGGGGGCAGTAACAGTGAGTATGGGGGCAGTAACAGTGAGTATGGGGGGCAGTAACAGTGAGTATGGGGGGGCAGTAAGTGAGTATGGGGGGCAGTAACAGTGAGTATGCAGTGCAGTTTTGGGCTCCAGTCCTTAAGAAGGATATTAATGAGCTGGAGAGAGTGCAGAGACGTGCAACTAAACTGGTTAAGGGGATGGAAGGGTTAAACTATGAGGTGAGACTGTCAGGGTTGGGGTTGTTTTCTCTGGAAAAGAGGTGCTTGCGAGGGGACATGATTACTCTGTACAAGTACATTAGAGGGGATTATAGGCAGATGGGGATGTTCTTTTTTTCCCATAAAAACAATCAACGCACCAGAGGCCCCCCTATAGATTAGAGGAAAGGAGCTTCCATTTGAAGCAGCGTAGGTGGTTCCTCACGGTGAGGGCAGTGAGGGGGTTGGGGAATGCCCTGCCGGGGGATGTTGGGCCGGGGGTTCCTCACGGTGAGGGCAGTGAGGGGGTTGGGGAATGCCCTGCCGGGGGATGTTGGGTAGGGGGTTCCTCACGGTGAGGGCAGTGAGGGGGTTGGGGAATGCCCTGCCGGGGGATGTTGGGTAGGGGGTTCCTCACGGTGAGGGCAGTGAGGGGGTTGGGGAATGCCCTGCCGGGGGATGTTGGGTAGGTGGTTCCTCACGGTGAGGGCAGTGAGGGGGTTGGGGAATGCCCTGCCGGGGGGTGTTGGGTAGGGGGTTCCTCACGGTGAGGGCAGTGAGGGGGTTGGGGAATGCCCTGCCGGGGGATGTTGGGTAGGGGGTTCCTCACGGTGAGGGCAGTGAGGTTGGGGAATGCCCCTAGTGATGGGGTAATGGCAGATTCTGTTAGTGCCTATAAGAGGGGCCTGGATGAGTTCTTGATCAATCAGAATATCCAAGGCTATTGTGATACTAATACCTACAGTTAGTACTAGTGGGTGTATTTATAGTTTATGTATGTGAGTGTATAGATTGGTAGGTGTGGGTTAAGTGTGCTGGGTTTACTTGGATGGGTTGAACTTGATGGACACTGGTCTTTTTTCAACCCTATGTAACTATGTAACTATGTAGGTTTTAGTCCTGGGACCTCCCTCTGTGAAGAGGTGTTAAACAGGCTGGAGTCTTAGTCAGCAGTACTGTTAATAGATCACTCTAGGAGTGACAGGCAGGAATAGTAAGAACGGGCAGAGATAGCCCCACCAGGACTGAGAGGGGTTAAGACCCCCCAGCAATCCATCGCTGGAATTCAGGGTATGTAGTGTCTAGTTAGGTGGAGAAAGTGACCACCAGGGGCATTCCTAATCGAAGGGTGCTCAGGCGTGAGTACCGGGGTGAGGCCTTGTGGAGGGTCAGCCTGGCGGGAGTACCGGGGAGAGCCCTAAGAGAGGGTCTCCTGGCAAGAGTACCGGGGGGAGCTCCTAGATAGGATCACCTGGCGGGAGTACCGTGGGTAGCCATGAAAGAGAAGTTATCCCAGAGAGAAGTAAAGGAGAGTGTACCCTGAAGTGTGTGTGTAACATATCCTGGAAGTCCTGCCTGCACCAAATAAAGCAAGTTCATCCGGTTCACTATCACAGCCAGTGCCTTGTCTCTTCCTATAAAGAGGACTGCCTGGTAAGCAGTGACCCAAGGTACCGGGAGTTGCAGGGAGTCCCTGTCCAAGGAGGACATTACTGAGTTTCCCAGGGAGGGGTGTTACAGTTCTACCTGTCCCTACTCTGGGTGGAGGCACGCCAGCATTATTGTACCTGCTCCCCCATAGTAAGCGGAAACACAGGGCTCCTGTAGTGTCAAAGGAATACAATTGTATGGTAAAAGTAGCAGCACCGGCTAAAGTGGGCTACATAGTTAATAACAGTTCATGGTGTGAGCACTGAATACACCAAAGGTTATAGCGCCGGTTCCAGTGTATTCATAGTTCTACCCCACTGTGGTATTAGTAACATAATTACCGTATGCTTAGCATGGCTCATACACAATCATACTCTCCTCACTTCCTGGGCATAATCTCCTCACTACCTGGGCATAATCTCCTTACTTCCTGGGCATAATCTCCTTACTTCCTGGGCATAATCTCCTTACTTCCTGGGCATAATCTCCTCACTAACTGTGCATAATCTCCTCACTTCCTGGGCATAATCTCCTTACTTCCTGGGCATAATCTCCTTACTTCCTGGGCATAATCTCCTTACTTACTGGGCATAATCTCCTCACTTCCTGGGCATAATCTCCTCACTACCTGTGCATAATCTCCTTACTTCCTGGGCATAATCTCCTTACTTCCTGGGCATAATCTCCTTACTTCCTGGGCATAATCTCCTTACTTCCTGGGCATAATCTCCTTACTTCCTGGGCATAATCTCCTCACTTCCTGGGCATAATCTCCTTACTTCCTGGGCATAATCTCCTCACTACCTGGGCATAATCTCCTTACTTCCTGGGCATAATCTCCTCACTTCCTGGGCATAATCTCACTACCTGGGCTTAATCTCCTTACTTCCTGGGCATAATCTCCTCACTTCCTGGGCATAATCTCCTCACTTCCTGGGCATAATCTCTTTACTTCCTGGGCATAATCTCCTCACTTCCTGGGCATAATCTTCTCACTTCCTGGGCATAATCTCCTCACTTCCTGGGCATAATCTTCTCACTTCCTGGGCATAATCTCCTCACTTCCTGGGCATAATCTCCTCACTTCCTGGGCATAATCTCCTCACTTCCTGGGCATAATCTCCTCACTTCCTGGGCATAATCTCCTCACTTCCTGGGCATAATCTCCTTACTTCCTGGGCATAATCTCCTCACTTCCTGGGCATAATCTCCTCACTTCCTGGGCATAATCTCCTTACTTCCTGGGCATAATCTCCTCACTTCCTGGGCATAATCTCACTACCTGGGCATAATCTCCTTACTTCCTGGGCATAATCTCCTCACTTCCTGGGCATAATCTCCTCACTTCCTGGGCATAATCTCCTCACTTCCTGGGCATAATCTCCTTACTTCCTGGGCATAATCTCCTCACTTCCTGGGCATAATCTCACTACCTGGGCATAATCTCCTTACTTCCTGGGCATACTCTCCTTACTTCCTGGGCATAATCTCCTCACTTCCTGTGCACCTTTTACTTGCGTGCCACAGGAGGAGTGTGTAACAGTTGCCACGTTGCAGAACTATAGGATCTCTGTCAGTGAAATGCACCGTGATCTGTAGAACGTCGTTTGCCTTCATACGTCAGCCATTGCACACAAGCCATTCAAGGGGTCATTTTTCTATTGAACATGAAACCCAAATTCTTGTTCTTTTATTAGAACATCCATACCTGTTATACAGGTGTTTAACAATGTCAGCTTTCAACGATGCATTGCCTGCAGCAGGGCCTCAGACATAGAGGCGGAACAGGCAGTTACTTTCACTTTTCAAACTGCACTTCATAGATGTCACTGTGCTCCTCTCATTGCCCTGCCTGCCTCACTGTGTGCCCTGTGTGTGGGCATCAGGTGCCCCATTGCGGTGCATAAACAAGACTTTGGGATAATGCAAAGCTTGTCTAAAAACTAGTGCTAACCCAGTGGCATCTGCCCACTTGCCCAGTCTCACTGGGAATGCCAAGACTGAAGGAAAGAGAATTGAATTGTTCCCCAATGGCCCGCGCTGGCACAGGCACACCAACGACTGAATGCAGGTGGAACGCATCGAAGGGTAAGTATCTTTTATTAATTGGTGTTTATTTAACTGTTGCGCTTTCATTTTTTTAAAAGTTTTTGCTTTATTAAGTGCTAAATAAAAACATTTGGTGGAGTATAAGCAACTATACAGCAAGCTTACCTGTAGCCGCATCTTTTTGCAGTTTGATTTTCCCCTGTTTGAAGTGGGTGGGGATAGATAAATTGCACCTGAGGAGACAGTATGAATAGGGCCCCTGGGACCCCAGAGAAGCTATATGTACTGTCAGTGGGTGGGGTTAGATAAATTGCACCTGAGGAGACAGTATGAATAGGGCCCCTGGGGCCCCGGAGAAGCTATATGTACTGTCAGTGGGTGGGGTTAGATAAGTTGCACCTGAGGAGACAGTATGAATAGGGCCCCTGGGGCCCCGGAGAAGCTATATGTACTGTCAGTGGGTGGGGTTAGATAAGTTGCACCTGAGGAGACAGTATGAATAGGGCCCCTGGGACCCCGGAGAAGCTATATGTACTGTCAGTGGGTGGGGTTAGATAAGTTGCACCTGAGGAGACAGTATGAATAGGGCCCCTGGGACCCCGGAGAAGCTATATGTACTGTCAGTGGGTGGGGTTAGATAAGTTGCACCTCGGGAGACAGTATGAATAGGGCCCCTGGGACCCCGGAGAAGCTATATGTATTGTCAGTGGGTGGGGTTAGATAAGTTGCACCTGAGGAGACAGTATGAATAGGGCCCCTGGGACCCCGGAGAAGCTATATGTACTGTCAGTGGGTGGGGTTAGATAAGTTGCACCTCGGGAGACAGTATGAATAGGGCCCCTGGGACCCCGGAGAAGCTATATGTACTGTCAGTGGGTGGGGTTAGATAAGTTGCACCTTGGGAGACAGTATGAATAGGGCCCCTGGGACCCCGGAGAAGCTATATGTACTGTCAGTGGGTGGGGTTAGATAAGTTGCACCTTGGGAGACAGTATGAATAGGGCCCCTGGGACCCCGGAGAAGCTATATGTACTGTCAGTGGGTGGGGTTAGATAAGTTGCACCTCGGGAGACAGTATGAATAGGGCCCCTGGGACCCCGGAGAAGCTATATGTACTGTCAGTGGGTGGGGTTAGATAAGTTGCACCTCGGGAGACAGTATGAATAGGGCCCCTGGGACCCCGGAGAAGCTATATGTACTGTCAGTGGGTGGGGGTTAGATAAGTTGCACCTGAGGAGACAGTATGAATAGGGCCCCTGGGACCCCGGAGAAGCTATATGTACTGTCAGTGGGTGGGGTTAGATAAGTTGCACCTTGGGAGACAGTATGAATAGGGCCCCTGGGACCCCGGAGAAGCTATATGTACTGTCAGTGGGTGGGGTTAGATAAGTTGCACCTTGGGAGACAGTATGAATAGGGCCCCTGGGGCCCCGGAGAAGCTATATGTACTGTCAGTGGGTGGGGTTAGATAAGTTGCACCTCGGGAGACAGTATGAATAGGGCCCCTGGGACCCCGGAGAAGCTATATGTACTGTCAGTGGGTGGGGTTAGATAAGTTGCACCTCGGGAGACAGTATGAATAGGGCCCCTGGGACCCCGGAGAAGCTATATGTACTGTCAGTGGGTGGGGTTAGATAAGTTGCACCTGAGGAGACAGTATGAATAGGGCCCCTGGGACCCCGGAGAAGCTATATGTACTGTCAGTGGGTGGGGTTAGATAAGTTGCACCTCGGGAGACAGTATGAATAGGGCCCCTGGGACCCCGGAGAAGCTATATGTACTGTCAGTGGGTGGGGTTAGATAAGTTGCACCTCGGGAGACAGTATGAATAGGGCCCCTGGGACCCCGGAGAAGCTATATGTACTGTCAGTGGGTGGGGTTAGATAAGTTGCACCTCGGGAGACAGTATGAATAGGGCCCCTGGGACCCCGGAGAAGCTATATGTACTGTCAGTGGGTGGGGTTAGATAAGTTGCACCTCGGGAGACAGTATGAATAGGGCCCCTGGGACCCCGGAGAAGCTATATGTACTGTCAGTGGGTGGGGTTAGATAAGTTGCACCTGAGGAGACAGTATGAATAGGGCCCCTGGGACCCCGGAGAAGCTATATGTACTGTCAGTGGGTGGGGTTAGATAAGTTGCACCTTGGGAGACAGTATGAATAGGGCCCCTGGGACCCCGGAGAAGCTATATGTACTGTCAGTGGGTGGGGTTAGATAAGTTGCACCTTGGGAGACAGTATGAATAGGGCCCCTGGGGCCCCGGAGAAGCTATATGTACTGTCAGTGGGTGGGGTTAGATAAGTTGCACCTCGGGAGACAGTATGAATAGGGCCCCTGGGACCCCGGAGAAGCTATATGTACTGTCAGTGGGTGGGGTTAGATAAGTTGCACCTCGGGAGACAGTATGAATAGGGCCCCTGGGACCCCGGAGAAGCTATATGTACTGTCAGTGGGTGGGGTTAGATAAGTTGCACCTGAGGAGACAGTATGAATAGGGCCCCTGGGACCCCGGAGAAGCTATATGTACTGTCAGTGGGTGGGGTTAGATAAGTTGCACCTCGGGAGACAGTATGAATAGGGCCCCTGGGACCCCGGAGAAGCTATATGTACTGTCAGTGGGTGGGGTTAGATAAGTTGCACCTCGGGAGACAGTATGAATAGGGCCCCTGGGACCCCGGAGAAGCTATATGTACTGTCAGTGGGTGGGGTTAGATAAGTTGCACCTCGGGAGACAGTATGAATAGGGCCCCTGGGACCCCGGAGAAGCTATATGTACTGTCAGTGGGTGGGGTTAGATAAGTTGCACCTCGGGAGACAGTATGAATAGGGCCCCTGGGGCCACACCCATTTTTCTGTGACCACGGCTTTCTCTTGACACGCAACAAATTTTTCGGTGGCCAAATTTTCTAATTTTATCATTAAAAATGTGATTTTATTGTCATTTTCTGGTGTTTTTGTGTTCATTTATACTTAAAAATGCTTGTCCAAAATGAGGGCTGGGGATAAGACAGCTGGGGAGGGAAATCTTATGGCAGCTGCCCCCCACAGGTATAAATACAAATAATACACCTTGCCCGTTTTTGCTGTATGGAGAGGGGTAGAATATTGTAAGCAATAAGCAGCTCTGGGTCCCACCATGAAGCCGTATCCAATGGCAGTTTGCTGTTTCACCTCTAGGAGGCCCCCTGTCATTTCTAAAAATAGATGCAGACCCCCCCCCCATCCTTTGTCTTCATCTCAGCAGCTGTGAGAAATATCCTGTTGCCAGGCGACAGCTGTTACCGGGGGAGATGGACATTGCTAGGTGACAGTGGTTGCTAGGGCAACAGAGGGGGCCTGAATCATCTGCAGTGCCGAGTGTATGTATAGAATGAGTGTGTGAGTGTGTCCCCAATTGGCTCCCTGAGCAGTGTCTGGCTGCACGTCACTTTATATGGATAAAATGAACATATATATATATATACAGCCACAGGGAGACACGTACATGTACTAGTGGAACCCGCCACAAGGTCAGCGTCTATATAGTCCCCAATGGGCTCCCCGAGCAGTGTCTGGCTGCACGTCACTTTATATGGATAAAATGAACATATATATATATATACACAAAGGATGGCACACCGCTACATAACATACCTCGGGTGCTCGGTAAAGGGTTCCAATAGTATAAAAAAGACCAGCAACTCCGGGATTTCTTGTGAAAAATCAAAACATATATTCAAAGTAGCATAAACATATATATATATATATACAGCCACAGGGAGACACGTACATGTACTAGTGGAACCCGCCACAAGGTCAGCGTAACACTGTTTGTGTGTGTATCACAGTTTGTGTGTGTAACACTGTGTGTGTGTGTAACACTGTGTGTGTGTGTGTGTAACACTGTGTGTGTGTGTGTGTGTGTAACACTGTGTGTGTGTGTAACACTGTGTGTGTGTGTGTGTAACACTGTGTGTGTGTGTGTGTGTGTAACACTGTGTGTGTGTGTGTGTGTGTGTAACACTGTGTGTGTGTGTGTGTGTGTGTAACACTGTGTGTGTGTGTGTGTGTGTGTGTGTGTGTGTGTGTGTAACACTGTGTGTGTGTGTAACACTGTGTGTGTGTGTGTGTGTGTGTGTGTGTGTGTGTGTGTGTAACACTGTGTGTGTGTGTGTGTGTAACACTGTGTGTATGTGTGTGTGTGTAACACTGTGTGTATGTGTGTATGTGTGTAACACTGTGTGTATGTGTGTGTGTGTAACACTGTGTGTATGTGTGTGTGTGTAACACTGTCTGTATGTGTGTGTGTGTAACACTATGCGTATGTGTAACTGTGCGTGTGTATGTGTGTGTGTGTGTAACACTGTGCGTGTGTGTAACACTGTGTGTGTGTAACTGTGTGTGTGTGTGTAACACTGTGTGTGTAACAGTATGTGTGTATGCGTGTGTGTAACAGTGTGTGTGTGTGTAACACTATGTGTGTGTGTGTGTGTCTATGTGTGTGGGTAACAGTGTGTGCATGTGTAACTGTGTGTGTGTATGTGTGTGTGTGTGTGTGTCAGTAGGGAGGGGAGACTGACCCCTAATATCCCACTGAGGAGGTACCCCATGTTTGTACCTATATTACCCCCCCGTGCTGCGTTTGTACCTATAGATACCCCCACCCTTCCATTGATCCTGTTGTTCCTTCCTTCCCCCATGTCAGTCCCACAGGAGCTTTGATGGGTCATTATGACCCCAGAAGCATCTGCTTGGAAGCCCCGGGGAGGAGACTGCACTTTGCTGTGTATTTGTCTGTCTCGCTGCTCGATTATTTAACAGTCTGATCAGGTTTCTCTCGTGTAAGGTGCTGGGAGGGGGAGCGCTTCTTAAAATAGAAAGAAACAGGCACAAAATTGCTCCCCCCCATCCTTATGGTCGTAGGGTAACCGTGCCTCTTACCGGTCTCACCCACACTGCACCCCGGCCCAGGAACTGCCCTCATGAATGAATGTTCCACCCCCTCCAACCACAGCTCTATAGGTCTCTCCCATAATATTGTTCAAGAGAAGATAATGTTGTTACCATTGATGTGAGGAGCTTATTAGAGCAGTCGTTTGGTGGTGGGATGTGTCACATGAAGAACAGTTTCACTACTCTCACTATTACTCCGGCTGTCCCATGAGGTCTCACTAGGACTCAGCATATCAAATGTCTTCATCTCCTCAGTCATCTAGTGGTGAAGCAGATATTAGAGCTGTTTATTGGTCCCTTCTTGTAATGTAGCTTCAACTTGAGCACCAATGTGAGGGAATCGGCCCCCTGACCTGCTCCTGACTTTCTGCATCTTATAGACAACTTCTCAACCTTACCCATATTATAGTGGTACCTTTCCAGCCATGCTCACATCTTATAGACAACTTCTCAACCTTACCCATCTTATAGTGGTACCTTCTCAGCCATGCTCACATCTTATAGACAACTTCTCAACCTTACCCATCTCATAGTGGTACCTTTCCAGCCATGCTCACATCTTATAGGTAACTTCTCACCCTTACCCATCTTATAGTGGTACCTTCTCAGCCATGCTCACATCTTACAGGCAACTTCTTACCCTTACTCATCTTATAGTGGTACCTTCCCAGCCATGCCCATATCCTATAGGCAACTTCTCACCCTTACCCATCTTATAGTGGAACATTCTCAGCCGTGCTCAAATCTTATAGACAACTTCTTACCCTTACCCATCTTATAGTGGTACCTTCTCAGCTATGCTCACATCTTATAGACAACGTCTCACCCTTACTCATCTCATAGTGGTATCTTCTCAGCCATGCTCACATCTTATAGACAACCTCTCACCCTTACCCATCTCATAGTGGTACCTTCTCAGCCATGCTCACATCTTGTTGACAACTTCTCACCCTTACCCTTCTCATAGTGGTATCTTCTCAGCCATGCTCACATCTTACAGACAACTTCTTACCCTTACTCATCTTATAGTGGTACCTTCCCAGCCATGCACATATCCTATAGGCAACTTCTCACCCTTACCCATCTTATAGTGGTACCTTCTCAGCCATGCTCACATCTTATAGACAACTTCTCACCCTTACCCATCTTATAGTGGAACCTTCTCAGCCATGCTAAAATCTTATAGACAACTTCTTACCCTTACTCATCTTATAGTGGAACCTTCTCAGCCATGCTCACATCTTATAGACAACCTCTCACCCTTACCCATCTCATAGTGGTACCTTCTCAGCCATGCTCACATCTTATAGACAACCTCTCACCCTTACCCATCTCATAGTGGTACCTTCTCAGCCATGCTCACATCTTGTTGACAACTTCTCACCCTTACCCTTCTCATAGTGGTACCTTCTCAGCCATGCTCACATCTTATAGACAACTTCTCACCTTTACCCATCTTATAGTGGTACTTTCCCAGCCATGCTCACATCTTGTTGACAACTTCTCACCCTTAACCTTCTCATAGTGGTACCTTCTCAGCCATGCTCACATCTTATAGACAACTTCTCACCCTTACTCATCTCATAGTGGTATCTTCTCAGCCATGCTCACATCTTATAGACAACTTCTCACCCTTACCCACCTTATAGTGGTACCTTCTCAGCCATGCTCACATCTTATAGACAACTTTTCACCCTTACCCATCTTATAGTGCTACCTTCTCAGCTATGCTCACATCTTATAGACAACTTCTCACCCTTACCCATCTTATAGTGGTACCTTCCCAGCCATGCCCATATCTTATAGACAACTTCTCACCTTTACTTATCTTATAGTGCTACCTTCTCAGCTATGCTCACATCTTATAGACAACTTCTCACCCTTACCCATCTTATAGTGGTACCTTCCCAGCCATGCCCATATCTTATAGACAACTTCTCACCTTTACTTATCTTATAGTGGTACCTTCACAGCCATACTCACATCTTATAGACAACTTTTCACCCTTACCCATCTTATAGTGCTACCTTCTCAGCTATGCTCACATCTTATAGACAACTTCTCACCTTTACTTATCTTATAGTGGTACCTTCACAGCCATGCTCACATCTTATAGACAACTTCTCACCCTTACCCATCTTATAGTGGTACCTTCTCAGCTATGCTCACATGTTATAGACAACTTCTCACCCTTACCCATGTCATAGTGGTACCTTCTCAGCCATGCTCACATCTTATAGACAACTTCTCACCTTTACTTATCTTATAGTGGTACCTTCTCAGCCATGCTCACATCTTGTTGACAACTTCTCACCCTTCTTATAGTGGTACCTTCTCAGCCATGCTCAAATCTTATAGACAACTTCTCACCTTTACCCATCTTATAGTGGTACTTTCTCAGCCAAACTCACATATTAGTTTAATATTCTTACCTTTAAGGTGTCTCAGACCATCGGCAGCTGGCATAAGGGTGTTTCTATCAGTTGGTCAGCTCCAGAATGTAGGTTCTCTATTCCACTCAGTAGCCTGATAGCTTTTTTATATTGCCCAACTACACTACTCGCTCACATTTCTTTCCCTATACGTATTGGTACTTTACTGCCTTCTCAAATTGCCCAAATACACCACTCGCTCATGTTTCTCTTGCTATACCTATTGGTACCCTACTGCCTTCTCATATTGCCCAACTACACCATTCGCACTCCACCAATATGTGCCTGTGTGCTTATTCTATTCAGGAGAGGCAAGTTAAGACAAAAGCAGAGAGGGTTAATGTCATGTATTAACTATTACGCTATCTGCCTGGGTGTAATTTATTTCAGAAAGGCTTAAAGGTTATTGCAGTGTGGTAAGTATTAGAGTACATGCTTGGAGGTAAGCATTATTATTATTATTGTTATTATTGTTATTATTATCTCAATCAATCTTTCCAGAAAGGGCAGGGGAGTGTTAATGTAAGGTAGTGACTATTACATCATGTGGAGTAACTATCCCATCATTCTATCCTGTGCAGAATGGACACACGCTCAGCACCAAGGCAGCACCAAACCTTCGCTACACGGCTGAGGCTGAAGCTGAGGAGGAGGAGGAGGAGGAAGCAACCTCTGAATGGGAGGGAGAGGATGAAGGAGAGGGGGGGGGGAACAGAGGGAGACATGCAGGCTGCTTGGCTGAAGTCATGAATTATTGATATAAATGGTGATTTCTCTTAAACTGGGGCTGGTGTGTGACACCCTGAGTGTGTGTGTGCAAGCAATCTGCAGTCGGGCAGCCTGTGTGAAATGAGAATTGTATGTGTGTGACACCCTGTGTGTGGTGCCTGTAATGCCTAGTGTGTGTGTGAGCGCAAGCTGAGCATTGTGTGTGTGTAAGCAAAGCAGCGTGTGTGTGTGTGCAAGTAAGCAGTGTGTGTGTGCGAGCAGTGTGTGTGCAAGTAAGCAGTGTGTGTATGTGACATCCTGTGTGTGTGTGTGTGCAAGTAAGCAGTGTGTGTATGTGACATCCTGTGTGTGTGTGTGTGCAAGCAGAGCAGTGTGTGTGTGAGTGCAAGCAGAGCAGTGTGTGTGTGAGTGCAAGCAGAGCAGTGTGTGTGTGAGTGCAAGCAGAGCAGTGTGTGTGTGTGTGAGTGCAAGCAGAGCAGTGTGTGTGTGTGTGTGTGAGTGCAAGCAGAGCAGTGTGTGTGTGAGTGCAAGCAGAGCAGCGTGTGTGTGTGTGAGTGCAAGCAGAGCAGTGTGTGTGTGAGTGCAAGCAGAGCAGCGTGTGTGTGTGTGAGTGCAAGCAGAGCAGCGTGTGTGTGTGTGAGTGCAAGCAGAGCAGCGTGTGTGTGTGTGAGTGCAAGCAGAGCAGCGTGTGTGTGTGTGAGTGCAAGCAGAGCAGCGTGTGTGTGTGTGAGTGCAAGCAGAGCAGCGTGTGTGTGTGTGAGTGCAAGCAGAGCAGTGTGTGTGTGAGTGCAAGCAGAGCAGCGTGTGTGTGTGTGAGTGCAAGCAGAGCAGTGTGTGTGTGTGTGAGTGCAAGCAGAGCAGCGTGTGTGTGTGTGAGTGCAAGCAGAGCAGCGTGTGTGTGTGTGAGTGCAAGCAGAGCAGCGTGTGTGTGTGTGAGTGCAAGCAGAGCAGTGTGTGTGTGAGTGCAAGCAGAGCAGCGTGTGTGTGTGTGAGTGCAAGCAGAGCAGTGTGTGTGTGAGTGCAAGCAGAGCAGCGTGTGTGTGTGTGTGTGCAAGCAGAGCAGTGTGTGTGTGAGTGCAAGCAGAGCAGCGTGTGTGTGTGTGAGTGCAAGCAGAGCAGCGTGTGTGTGTGTGAGTGCAAGCAGAGCAGCGTGTGTGTGTGTGAGTGCAAGCAGAGCAGCGTGTGTGTGTGAGTGCAAGCAGAGCAGCGTGTGTGTGTGAGTGCAAGCAGAGCAGCGTGTGTGTGTGTGAGTGCAAGCAGAGCAGCGTGTGTGTGTGTGAGTGCAAGCAGAGCAGTGTGTGTGTGTGTGAGTGCAAGCAGAGCAGCGTGTGTGTGTGAGTGCAAGCAGAGCAGCGTGTGTGTGTGTGAGTGCAAGCAGAGCAGCGTGTGTGTGTGTGAGTGCAAGCAGAGCAGCGTGTGTGTGTGTGAGTGCAAGCAGAGCAGCGTGTGTGTGAGTGCAAGCAGAGCAGCGTGTGTGTGTGTGAGTGCAAGCAGAGCAGCGTGTGTGTGTGTGAGTGCAAGCAGAGCAGCGTGTGTGTGAGTGCAAGCAGAGCAGCGTGTGTGTGTGTGAGTGCAAGCAGAGCAGCGTGTGTGTGTGTGAGTGCAAGCAGAGCAGCGTGTGTGTGTGTGAGTGCAAGCAGAGCAGCGTGTGTGTGTGTGAGTGCAAGCAGAGCAGCGTGTGTGTGTGTGAGTGCAAGCAGAGCAGCGTGTGTGTGAGTGCAAGCAGAGCAGCGTGTGTGTGTGTGAGTGCAAGCAGAGCAGCGTGTGTGTGTGTGAGTGCAAGCAGAGCAGCGTGTGTGTGTGTGAGTGCAAGCAGAGCAGCGTGTGTGTGTGTGAGTGCAAGCAGAGGCAGCGTGTGTGTGTGAGTGCAAGCAGAGCAGCGTGTGTGTGTGTGAGTGCAAGCAGAGCAGTGTGTGTGTGTGTGAGTGCAAGCAGAGCAGTGTGTGGTGTGTGTGAGTGCAAGCAGAGCAGCGTGTGTGTGTGTGAGTGCAAGCAGAGCAGTGTGTGTGTGTGTGAGTGCAAGCAGAGCAGCGTGTGTGTGTGTGAGTGCAAGCAGAGCAGCGTGTGTGTGTGTGAGTGCAAGCAGAGCAGCGTGTGTGTGTGTGAGTGCAAGCAGAGCAGCGTGTGTGTGTGTGAGTGCAAGCAGAGCAGCGTGTGTGTGTGTGAGTGCAAGCAGAGCAGCGTGTGTGTGTGTGAGTGCAAGCAGAGCAGCGTGTGTGTGTGTGAGTGCAAGCAGAGCAGTGTGTGAGTGTGTGAGTGCAAGCAGAGCAGTGTGTGTGTGTGAGTGCAAGCAGAGCAGTGTGTGTGTGTGTGAGTGCAAGCAGAGCAGCGTGTGTGTGTGTGAGTGCAAGCAGAGCAGCGTGTGAGTGCAAGCAGAGCAGTGTGTGAGTGCAAGCAGAGCAGTGTGTGAGTGCAAGCAGAGCAGCGTGTGTGTGTGTGAGTGCAAGCAGAGCAGCGTGTGTGTGTGTGAGTGCAAGCAGAGCAGTGTGTGTGTGAGTGCAAGCAGAGCAGCGTGTGTGTGTGTGAGTGCAAGCAGAGCAGTGTGTGTGTGAGTGCAAGCAGAGCAGTGTGTGTGTGTGTGAGTGCAAGCAGAGCAGTGTGTGTGTGAGTGCAAGCAGAGCAGTGTGTGTGTGTGTGAGTGCAAGCAGAGCAGTGTGTGTGTGTGTGAGTGCAAGCAGAGCAGTGTGTGTGTGAGTGCAAGCAGAGCAGCGTGTGTGTGTGTGAGTGCAAGCAGAGCAGCGTGTGTGTGTGTGAGTGCAAGCAGAGCAGCGTGTGTGTGTGTGAGTGCAAGCAGAGCAGCGTGTGTGTGTGTGAGTGCAAGCAGAGCAGCGTGTGTGTGTGTGAGTGCAAGCAGAGCAGCGTGTGTGTGTGAGTGCAAGCAGAGCAGCGTGTGTGTGTGTGAGTGCAAGCAGAGCAGTGTGTGTGTGTGTGAGTGCAAGCAGAGCAGCGTGTGTGTGTGTGAGTGCAAGCAGAGCAGCGTGTGTGTGTGTGAGTGCAAGCAGAGCAGCGTGTGTGTGTGTGAGTGCAAGCAGAGCAGCGTGTGTGTGTGTGAGTGCAAGCAGAGCAGCGTGTGTGTGTGTGAGTGCAAGCAGAGCAGCGTGTGTGTGTGTGAGTGCAAGCAGAGCAGTGTGTGAGTGTGTGAGTGCAAGCAGAGCAGCGTGTGTGTGTGTGAGTGCAAGCAGAGCAGCGTGTGTGTGTGTGAGTGCAAGCAGAGCAGTGTGTGTGTGTGAGTGCAAGCAGAGCAGTGTGTGTGTGAGTGCAAGCAGAGCAGCGTGTGTGTGTGTGAGTGCAAGCAGAGCAGCGTGTGTGTGTGTGAGTGCAAGCAGAGCAGCGTGTGTGTGTGTGAGTGCAAGCAGAGCAGTGTGTGTGTGTGTGAGTGCAAGCAGAGCAGTGTGTGTGTGTGTGAGTGCAAGCAGAGCAGTGTGTGTGTGAGTGCAAGCAGAGCAGTGTGTGAGTGCAAGCAGAGCAGCGTGTGTGTGTGTGAGTGCAAGCAGAGCAGCGTGTGTGTGTGTGAGTGCAAGCAGAGCAGCGTGTGTGTGTGTGAGTGCAAGCAGAGCAGTGTGTGTGTGTGTGAGTGCAAGCAGAGCAGTGTGTGTGTGAGTGCAAGCAGAGCAGCGTGTGTGTGTGTGAGTGCAAGCAGAGCAGCGTGTGTGTGTGTGAGTGCAAGCAGAGCAGTGTGTGTGTGTGTGAGTGCAAGCAGAGCAGTGTGTGAGTGCAAGCAGAGCAGCGTGTGTGTGTGTGAGTGCAAGCAGAGCAGCGTGTGTGTGTGTGAGTGCAAGCAGAGCAGCGTGTGTGTGTGTGAGTGCAAGCAGAGCAGTGTGTGTGTGTGTGAGTGCAAGCAGAGCAGTGTGTGTGTGAGTGCAAGCAGAGCAGCGTGTGTGTGTGTGAGTGCAAGCAGAGCAGTGTGTGTGTGTGTGAGTGCAAGCAGAGCAGTGTGTGAGTGCAAGCAGAGCAGCGTGTGTGTGTGTGAGTGCAAGCAGAGCAGCGTGTGTGTGTGTGAGTGCAAGCAGAGCAGCGTGTGTGTGTGTGAGTGCAAGCAGAGCAGTGTGTGTGTGTGTGAGTGCAAGCAGAGCAGTGTGTGTGTGAGTGCAAGCAGAGCAGCGTGTGTGTGTGTGAGTGCAAGCAGAGCAGCGTGTGTGTGTGTGAGTGCAAGCAGAGCAGTGTGTGTGTGAGTGCAAGCAGAGCAGTGTGTGTGTGTGTGAGTGCAAGCAGAGCAGCGTGTGTGTGTGTGAGTGCAAGCAGAGCAGTGTGTGTGTGTGTGAGTGCAAGCAGAGCAGCGTGTGTGTGTGTGAGTGCAAGCAGAGCAGCGTGTGTGTGTGTGAGTGCAAGCAGAGCAGTGTGTGTGTGTGTGAGTGCAAGCAGAGCAGTGTGTGAGTGCAAGCAGAGCAGTGTGTGAGTGCAAGCAGAGCAGTGTGTGTGTGTGAGTGCAAGCAGAGCAGTGTGTGTGTGAGTGCAAGCAGAGCAGCGTGTGTGTGTGTGAGTGCAAGCAGAGCAGTGTGTGTGTGTGTGAGTGCAAGCAGAGCAGCGTGTGTGTGTGTGAGTGCAAGCAGAGCAGTGTGTGTGTGTGTGAGTGCAAGCAGAGCAGTGTGTGTGTGTGTGAGTGCAAGCAGAGCAGCGTGTGTGTGTGTGAGTGCAAGCAGAGCAGCGTGTGTGTGTGTGAGTGCAAGCAGAGCAGCGTGTGTGTGTGTGAGTGCAAGCAGAGCAGTGTGTGTGTGTGTGAGTGCAAGCAGAGCAGTGTGTGTGTGTGAGTGCAAGCAGAGCAGCGTGTGTGTGTGTGAGTGCAAGCAGAGCAGTGTGTGTGTGTGTGAGTGCAAGCAGAGCAGTGTGTGTGTGTGTGAGTGCAAGCAGAGCAGTGTGTGAGTGCAAGCAGAGCAGTGTGTGTGTGTGTGAGTGCAAGCAGAGCAGCGTGTGTGTGTGTGAGTGCAAGCAGAGCAGTGTGTGTGTGTGTGAGTGCAAGCAGAGCAGTGTGTGAGTGTGTGAGTGCAAGCAGAGCAGCGTGTGTGTGTGTGAGTGCAAGCAGAGCAGTGTGTGTGTGTGTGAGTGCAAGCAGAGCAGCGTGTGTGTAAGGGAGAGGGTGGGGAATCCAGCTGAATTCTCTGCGTTTGATGTCACTGTGCCTGGCTCGGTGACGTTGCCTCCTACTGGGAAAGGGTCCATTCTGCTTCATTGCTAAGGCTGCCGCTGCCTGGTTTTCCTTGGCTTTCCTCCATTTTTCATCCTTCGCACCTGCAAGTGATTCCGTATGTCAGGGTGGGGACCACTGGGGCTCTGAATGCCTTGGATTGGGCTGCTGCTGCTGCCGGCAGGGTGTTACACTGGCTACAAGATGCTGCCTGACCTGCTTTTGTGCTGATGATGGATTTGCTAGAAGGGTAAATGCCCCCCTTATTTCTACCCCAATAGATGCACCGACGAGCATTTCCCACATCTTCCAGCTGTTGTGTTTCCATCTCCGCCGCCCCGGAGCCTGTCATCCTGCCAGCATGCTTCCCATGAAGTGACCACCGGATCCCAGGTAAGGATCTCTGGCCTTTCATTCATTGGCAGTGGGATCAGGAATGGATCTCTGGCCTTTCATTCATTGGCAGTGGGATCAGGAATGGATCTCTGGCCTTTCATTTATTGGCAGTGGGATCAGGAATGGATCTCTGGCCTTTCATTTATTGGCAGTGGGATCAGGAATGGATCTCTGGCCTTTCATTTATTGGCAGTGGGATCAGGAATGGATCTTTGGCCTTTCATTCATTGGCAGTGGGATCAGGAATGGATCTCTGGCCTTTCATTCATTGGCAGTGGGATCAGGAATGGATCTCTGGCCTTTCATTCATTGGCAGTGGGATCAGGAATGGATCTCTGGCCTTTCATTCATTGGCAGTGGGATCAGGAATGGAACCATTTACCCCAACACTATATTGGCCCCAATCTCAGCTCTCTGCGCCTAATTCCCCCACTGACCCAATCTTACTTTTCTCCAAGTATCAGCGTTGTACCCCAATTTACACCTTCAATATTACATCTGCCTAAATCTAAACTTTTTGCTCTTAAATTACAGCACGAACCTTGAACTTGTAGGTCTATATCTTAAGTGTACCCCAAGTTACTGCACTGACCTCAACTTTGCAATGGCCCCAACCTACCTCAACTGACCCAAATTCTATATCTGCCTTTATCGCAACTCTATGCACCATAGTTATTCTTATCTCTAAATCTCAATGATGTACCCCAAATTAGTCCAAAAGCTCCCCCACTGGCCCTAACCCTACATCCGCCTAAATCTTACCTGTGTACCCAAAGCTCCCCCACTGGCCCTAACCCTACATCCGCCTAAATTTTACCTGTATACCCAAAGCTCCTCCACTGGCCCTAACCCTACATCTGCCTAAATCTTACCTGTGTACCCTAAGCTCCCCCACTGGCCCTAACCCTACATCCGCCTAAATCTTACCTGTATACCCAAAGCTCCCCCACTGGCCCTAACCCTACATCCGCCTAAATCTTACCTGTGTACCCAAAGCTCCTCCACTGGCCCTAACCCTACGTCCTACGTCCACCTAAATCTTACCTGTGTGCCCAAAGCTCCCCCACTGGCCCTAACCCTACATCCGCCTAAATCTTACCTGTGTACCCAAAGCTCCCCCACTGGCCCTAACCCTACATCCGCCTAAATCTTACCTGTGTACCCAAAGCTCCCCCACTGGCCCTAACCCTACATCCGCCTAAATCTTACCTGTGTACCCAAAGCTCCCCCACTGGCCCTAACCCTACATCCACCTACATCTTACCTGTATACCCAAAGCTCCCCCACTGGCCCTAACCCTACATCTGCCTAAATCTTACCTGTGTACCCAAAGCTCCTCCACTGGCCCTAACCCTACATCTGCCTAAATCTTACCTGTGTACCCAAAGCTCTTCCACTGGCCCTAACCCTACATCCGCCTAAATCTTACCTGTGTACCCAAAGCTCCCCCACTGGCCCTAACCCTACATCTGCCTAAATCTTACCTGTGTACCCAAAGCTCCTCCACTGGCCCTAACCCTACGTCCGCCTAAATCTTACCTGTGTGCCCAAAGCTCCCCCACTGGCCCTAACCCTACATCCGCCTAAATCTTACCTGTGTACCCAAAGCTCCCCCACTGGCCCTAACCCTACATCCGCCTAAATCTTACCTGTGTACCCAAAGCTCTTCCACTGGCCCTAACCCTACATCCGCCTAAATCTTACCTGTGTGCCCAAAGCTCCCCACTGGCCCTAACCCTACGTCCTACGTCCACCTAAATCTTACCTGTATACCCAAAGCTCCCCCACTGGCCCTAACCCTACATCTGCCTAAATCTTACCTGTGTACCCAAAGCTCCTCCACTGGCCCTAACCCTACGTCCGCCTAAATCTTACCTGTGTGCCCAAAGCTCCCCCACTGGCCCTAACCCTACGTCCGCCTAAATCTTACCTGTGTGCCCAAAGCTCCCCCACTGGCCCTAACCCTACATCTGCCTAAATCTTACCTGTGTACCCAAAGCTCCTCCACTGGCCCTAACCCTACATCCGCCTAAATCTTACCTGTGTGCCCAAAGCTCCCCCACTGGCCCTAACCCTACGTCCTACGTCCACCTAAATCTTACCTGTATACCCAAAGCTCCCCCACTGGCCCTAACCCTACATCTGCCTAAATCTTACCTGTGTACCCAAAGCTCCTCCACTGGCCCTAACCCTACGTCCGCCTAAATCTTACCTGTGTGCCCAAAGCTCCCCCACTGGCCCTAACCCTACATCTGCCTAAATCTTACCTGTGTACCCAAAGCTCCTCCACTGGCCCTAACCCTACATCCGCCTAAATCTTACCTGTATACCCAAAGCTCCTCCACTGGCCCTAACCCTACATCCGCCTAAATCTTACCTGTGTGCCCAAAGCTCCCCCACTGGCCCTAACCCTACGTCCTACGTCCGCCTAAATCTTACCTGTGTGCCCAAAGCTCCCCCATTGGCCCTAACCCTACATCCGCCTAAATCTTACCTGTGTACCCAAAGCTCCTCCACTGGCCCTAACCCTACATCCGCCTAAATCTTACCTGTGTACCCAAAGCTCCCCCACTGGCCCTAACCCTACATCCGCCTAAATCTTACCTGTGTACCCAAAGCTCCCCCACTGACCCTAACCCTACATCCGCCTAAATCTTACCTGTGTACCCAAAGCTCCCCCACTGGCCCTTACCCTACAGCCGCCTAAATTTTACCTGTGTACCCAAAGCTCCCCCACTCGCCCTAACCCTACGTCCTACGTCCGCCTAAATCTTACCTGTGTGCCCAAAGCTCCCCCACTGGCCCTAACCCTACATCCGCCTAAATCTTACCTGTGTACCCAAAGCTCCCCCACTGGCCCTAACCCTACATCCGCCTAAATCTTACCTGTGTACCCTAAGCTCCCCCACTGGCCCTAACCCTACATCCGCCTAAATCTTACCTGTGTACCCAAAGCTCCCCCACTGGCCCTAACCCTACATCTGCCTAAATCTTACCTGTGTACCCAAAGCTCCCCCACTGGCCCTAACCCTACATCTGCCTAAATCTTACCTGTGTACCCAAAGCTCCTCCACTGGCCCTAACCCTACATCCGCCTAAATCTTACCTGTGTACACAAAGCTCCCCCACTGGCCCTAACCCTACATCCGCCTAAATCTTACCTGTGTACCCAAAGCTCCCCCACTGGCCCTAACCCTACATCCGCCTAAATCTTACCTGTGTACCCAAAGCTCCCCCACTGGCCCTAACCCTACATCTGCCTAAATCTTACCTGTGTACCCAAAGCTCCTCCACTGGCCCTAACCCTACATCCGCCTAAATCTTACCTGTGTACCCAAAGCTCCCCCACTGGCCCTAACCCTACATCCGCCTAAATCTTACCTGTGTACCCAAAGCTCCCCCACTGGCCCTAACCCTACATCCGCCTAAATCTTACCTGTGTACCCAAAGCTCCCCCACTGGCCCTAACCCTACATCTGCCTAAATCTTACCTGTGTACCCAAAGCTCTTCCACTGGCCCTAACCCTACATCTGCCTAAATCTTACCTGTGTACCCAAAGCTCCTCCACTGGCCCTAACCCTACGTCCGCCTAAATCTTACCTGTGTGCCCAAAGCTCCCCCACTGGCCCTAACCCTACATCCGCCTAAATCTTACCTGTGTACCCAAAGCTCCCCCACTGGCCCTAGCCCTACATCCGCCTAAATCTTACCTGTGTACCCAAAGCTCCTCCACTGGCCCTAACCCTACATCCACCTAAATCTTACCTGTGTACCCAAAGCTCCTCCACTGGCCCTAACCCTACGTCCGCCTAAATCTTACCTGTGTGCCCAAAGCTCCCCCACTGGCCCTAACCCTACATCCTACGTCCACCTAAATCTTACCTGTATACCCAAAGCTCCCCCACTGGCCCTAACCCTACATCTGCCTAAATCTTACCTGTGTACCCAAAGCTCCTCCACTGGCCCTAACCCTACGTCCGCCTAAATCTTACCTGTGTGCCCAAAGCTCCCCCACTGGCCCTAACCCTACATCTGCCTAAATCTTACCTGTGTACCCAAAGCTCCTCCACTGGCCCTAACCCTACGTCCGCCTAAATCTTACCTGTGTGCCCAAAGCTCCCCCACTGGCCCTAACCCTACGTCCTACGTCCGCCTAAATCTTACCTGTGTACCCAAAGCTCCTCCACTGGCCCTAACCCTACGTCCGCCTAAATCTTACCTGTGTGCCCAAAGCTCCCCCACTGGCCCTAACCCTACGTCCTACGTCCGCCTAAATCTTACCTGTGTGCCCAAAGCTCCCCCATTGGCCCTAACCCTACATCCGCCTAAATCTTACCTGTGTACCCAAAGCTCCCCCACTGGCCCTAACCCTACATCCGCCTAAATCTTACCTGTGTACCCAAAGCTCCCCCACTGACCCTAACCCTACATCCGCCTAAATCTTACCTGTGTACCCAAAGCTCCCCCACTGGCCCTTACCCTACAGCCGCCTAAATTTTACCTGTGTACCCAAAGCTCCCCCACTCGCCCTAACCCTACGTCCTACGTCCGCCTAAATCTTACCTGTGTGCCCAAAGCTCCCCCACTGGCCCTAACCCTACATCCGCCTAAATCTTACCTGTGTACCCAAAGCTCCCCCACTGGCCCTAACCCTACATCCGCCTAAATCTTACCTGTGTACCCTAAGCTCCCCCACTGGCCCTAACCCTACATCCGCCTAAATCTTACCTGTGTACCCTAAGCTCCCCCACTGGCCCTAACCCTACATCTGCCTAAATCTTACCTGTGTGCCCAAAGCTCCCCCACTGGCCCTAACCCTACATCCGCCTAAATCTTACCTGTGTACCCAAAGCTCCTCCACTGGCCCTAACCCTACATCTGCCTAAATCTTACCTGTGTACCCAAAGCTCCCCCACTGGCCCTAACCCTACATCCGCCTAAATCTTACCTGTGTACCCAAAGCTCCCCCACTGGCCCTTACCCTACAGCCGCCTAAATTTTACCTGTGTACCCAAAGCTCCCCCACTCGCCCTAACCCTACGTCCTACGTCCGCCTAAATCTTACCTGTGTGCCCAAAGCTCCCCCACTGGCCCTAACCCTACATCCGCCTAAATCTTACCTGTGTACCCAAAGCTCCCCCACTGGCCCTAACCCTACATCCGCCTAAATCTTACCTGTGTACCCAAAGCTCCCCCACTGGCCCTAACCCTACATCCACCTACATCTTACCTGTGTACCCAAAGCTCCCCCACTGGCCCTAACCCTACATCCGCCTAAATCTTACCTGTGTACCCTAAGCTCCCCCACTGGCCCTAACCCTACATCCGCCTAAATCTTACCTGTGTACCCAAAGCTCCCCCACTGGCCCTAACCCTACATCTGCCTTCATCTTACCTGTGTACCCTAAGCTCCTCCACTGGCCCTAACCCTACATCCGCCTAAATCTTACCTGTGTGCCCAAAGCTCCCCCACTGGCCCTAACCCTACATCCGCCTAAATCTTACCTGTGTACCCTAAGCTCCCCCACTGGCCCTAACCCTACATCTGCCTAAATCTTACCTGTGTGCCCAAAGCTCCCCCACTGGCCCTAACCCTACATCCGCCTAAATCTTACCTGTGTACCCAAAGCTCCCCCACTGGCCCTAACCCTACATCTGCCTAAATCTTACCTGTGTGCCCAAAGCTCCCCCACTGGCCCTAACCCTACATCCGCCTAAATTTTACCTGTGTACCCAAAGCTCCTCCACTGGCCCTAACCCTACATCCGCCTAAATCTTACCTGTGTACCCAAAGCTCCCCCACTGGCCCTAACCCTACATCCGCCTAAATCTTACCTGTGTACCCAAAGCTCCCCCATTGGCCCTAACCCTACATCCGCCTAAATCTTACCTGTGTACCCAAAGCTCCCCCACTGGCCCTAACCCTACATCTGCCTAAATCTTACCTGTGTACCCAAAGCTCGTCCACTGGCCCTAACCCTACATCCGCCTAAATCTTACCTGTGTACCCAAAGCTCCCCCACTGGCCCTAACCCTACATCTGCCTAAATCTTACCTGTATACCCAAAGCTCCTCCACTGGCCCTAACCCTACATCCGCCTAAATCTTACCTGTGTACCCAAAGCTCCCCCACTGGCCCTAACCCTACATCTGCCTAAATCTTACCTGTGTACCCAAAGCTCCCCCACTGGCCCTAACCCTACATCCGCCTAAATCTTACCTGTGTGCCCAAAGCTCCCCCACTGGCCCTAACCCTACATCTGCCTAAATCTTACCTGTGTACCCAAAGCTCCCCCACTGGCCCTAACCCTACATCTGCCTAAATCTTACCTGTGTACCCAAAGCTCCCCCACTGGCCCTAACCCTTCATCTGCCTAAATCTTACCTGTGTGCCCAAAGCTCCCCCACTGGCCCTAACCCTACATCCGCCTAAATCTTACCTGTGTGCCCAAAGCTTCCCCACTGGCCCTAACCCTACATCTGCCTAAATCTTACCTGTGTACCCAAAGCTCCCCCACTGGCCCTAACCCTACATTCGCCTAAATCTTACCTGCGTGCCCAAAGCTCCCCCACTGGCCCTAACCCTACATCTGCCTAAATCTTACCTGTGTGCCCAAAGCTCCCCCACTGGCCCTAACCCTACATCTGCCTAAATCTTACCTGTGTACCCAAAGCTCCCCCACTGGCCCTAACCCTACATTCGCCTAAATCTTACCTGCGTGCCCAAAGCTCCCCCACTGGCCCTAACCCTACATCCGCCTAAATCTTACCTGTGTACCCAAAGCTCCCCCACTGGCCCTAACCCTACATCCGCCTAAATCTTACCTATGTACCCAAAGCTCCCCCACTGGCCCTAACCCTACATCCGCCTAAATCTTACCTGTGTACCCTAAGCTCCTCCACTGGCCCAAACCCTACATTCGCCTAAATCTTACTTGTGTGCCCAAAGCTCCCCCACTGGCCCTAACCCTACATCTGCCTAAATCTTACCTGTGTGCCCAAAGCTCCCCCACTGGCCCTAACCCTACATTCACCTATATCTTACCTGTATACCCAAAGCTCCCCCACTGGCCCTAACCCTACATCCGCCTAAATCTTACCTGTGTACCCAAAGCTCCCCCACTGGCCCTAACCCTACATCCACCTACATCTTGCCTGTGTGCCCAAAGCTCCCCCACTGGCCCTAACCCTACATCCACCTATATCTTACCTGTATACCCAAAGCTCCCCCACTGGCCCTAACCCTACATCCGCCTAAATCTTACCTGTGTACCCAAAGCTCCCCCACTGGCCCTAACCCTACATCCACCTACATCTTGCCTGTGTACCCAAAGCTCCCCCACTGGCCCTAACCCTACATCCACCTACATCTTACCTGTGTACCCAAAGCTCCCCCACTGGCCCTTACCCTACAGCCGCCTAAATTTTACCTGTGTACCCAAAGCTCCCCCACTGGCCCTAACCCTACAGCCGCCTAAATTTTACCTGTGTACCCAAAGCTCCCCCACTCGCCCTAACCCTACGTCCTACGTCCGCCTAAATCTTACCTGTGTGCCCAAAGCTCCCCCACTGGCCCTAACCCTACGTCCTACGTCCGCCTAAATCTTACCTGTGTGCCCAAAGCTCCCCCACTGGCCCTAACCCTACATCCGCCTAAATCTTACCTGTGTACCCAAAGCTCCCCCACTGGCCCTAACCCTACGTCCGCCTAAATCTTACTTGTGTGCCCAAAGCTCCCCCACTGGCCCTAACCCTACATCCTACGTCCACCTAAATCTTACCTGTATACCCAAAGCTCCCCCACTGGCCCTAACCCTACATCTGCCTAAATCTTACCTGTGTACCCAAAGCTCCTCCACTGGCCCTAACCCTACGTCCGCCTAAATCTTACCTGTGTGCCCAAAGCTCCCCCACTGGCCCTAACCCTACATCTGCCTAAATCTTACCTGTGTACCCAAAGCTCCTCCACTGGCCCTAACCCTACGTCCGCCTAAATCTTACCTGTGTGCCCAAAGCTCCCCCACTGGCCCTAACCCTACGTCCTACGTCCGCCTAAATCTTACCTGTGTACCCAAAGCTCCTCCACTGGCCCTAACCCTACGTCCGCCTAAATCTTACCTGTGTGCCCAAAGCTCCCCCACTGGCCCTAACCCTACGTCCTACGTCCGCCTAAATCTTACCTGTGTGCCCAAAGCTCCCCCATTGGCCCTAACCCTACATCCGCCTAAATCTTACCTGTGTACCCAAAGCTCCCCCACTGGCCCTAACCCTACATCCGCCTAAATCTTACCTGTGTACCCAAAGCTCCCCCACTGACCCTAACCCTACATCCGCCTAAATCTTACCTGTGTACCCAAAGCTCCCCCACTGGCCCTTACCCTACAGCCGCCTAAATTTTACCTGTGTACCCAAAGCTCCCCCACTCGCCCTAACCCTACGTCCTACGTCCGCCTAAATCTTACCTGTGTGCCCAAAGCTCCCCCACTGGCCCTAACCCTACATCCGCCTAAATCTTACCTGTGTACCCAAAGCTCCCCCACTGGCCCTAACCCTACATCCGCCTAAATCTTACCTGTGTGCCCAAAGCTCCCCCACTGGCCCTAACCCTACATCCGCCTAAATCTTACCTGTGTACCCTAAGCTCCCCCACTGGCCCTAACCCTACATCCGCCTAAATCTTACCTGTGTACCCTAAGCTCCCCCACTGGCCCTAACCCTACATCTGCCTAAATCTTACCTGTGTGCCCAAAGCTCCCCCACTGGCCCTAACCCTACATCCGCCTAAATCTTACCTGTGTACCCAAAGCTCCTCCACTGGCCCTAACCCTACATCTGCCTAAATCTTACCTGTGTACCCAAAGCTCCCCCACTGGCCCTAACCCTACATCCGCCTAAATCTTACCTGTGTACCCAAAGCTCCCCCACTGGCCCTTACCCTACAGCCGCCTAAATTTTACCTGTGTACCCAAAGCTCCCCCACTCGCCCTAACCCTACGTCCTACGTCCGCCTAAATCTTACCTGTGTGCCCAAAGCTCCCCCACTGGCCCTAACCCTACATCCGCCTAAATCTTACCTGTGTACCCAAAGCTCCCCCACTGGCCCTAACCCTACATCCGCCTAAATCTTACCTGTGTACCCAAAGCTCCCCCACTGGCCCTAACCCTACATCCACCTACATCTTACCTGTGTACCCAAAGCTCCCCCACTGGCCCTAACCCTACATCCGCCTAAATCTTACCTGTGTACCCAAAGCTCCTCCACTGGCCCTAACCCTACATCCGCCTAAATCTTACCTGTGTACCCTAAGCTCCCCCACTGGCCCTAACCCTACATCCGCCTAAATCTTACCTGTGTACCCAAAGCTCCCCCACTGGCCCTAACCCTACATCTGCCTTCATCTTACCTGTGTACCCTAAGCTCCTCCACTGGCCCTAACCCTACATCCGCCTAAATCTTACCTGTGTGCCCAAAGCTCCCCCACTGGCCCTAACCCTACATCCGCCTAAATCTTACCTGTGTACCCTAAGCTCCCCCACTGGCCCTAACCCTACATCTGCCTAAATCTTACCTGTGTGCCCAAAGCTCCCCCACTGGCCCTAACCCTACATCCGCCTAAATCTTACCTGTGTACCCAAAGCTCCCCCACTGGCCCTAACCCTACATCTGCCTAAATCTTACCTGTGTGCCCAAAGCTCCCCCACTGGCCCTAACCCTACATCCGCCTAAATTTTACCTGTGTACCCAAAGCTCCTCCACTGGCCCTAACCCTACATCCGCCTAAATCTTACCTGTGTACCCAAAGCTCCCCCACTGGCCCTAACCCTACATCCGCCTAAATCTTACCTGTGTACCCAAAGCTCCCCCATTGGCCCTAACCCTACATCCGCCTAAATCTTACCTGTGTACCCAAAGCTCCCCCACTGGCCCTAACCCTACATCTGCCTAAATCTTACCTGTGTACCCAAAGCTCGTCCACTGGCCCTAACCCTACATCCGCCTAAATCTTACCTGTGTACCCAAAGCTCCCCCACTGGCCCTAACCCTACATCTGCCTAAATCTTACCTGTATACCCAAAGCTCCTCCACTGGCCCTAACCCTACATCCGCCTAAATCTTACCTGTGTACCCAAAGCTCCCCCACTGGCCCTAACCCTACATCTGCCTAAATCTTACCTGTGTACCCAAAGCTCCCCCACTGGCCCTAACCCTACATCCGCCTAAATCTTACCTGTGTGCCCAAAGCTCCCCCACTGGCCCTAACCCTACATCTGCCTAAATCTTACCTGTGTACCCAAAGCTCCCCCACTGGCCCTAACCCTACATCTGCCTAAATCTTACCTGTGTACCCAAAGCTCCCCCACTGGCCCTAACCCTACATCTGCCTAAATCTTACCTGTGTGCCCAAAGCTCCCCCACTGGCCCTAACCCTACATCCGCCTAAATCTTACCTGTGTGCCCAAAGCTTCCCCACTGGCCCTAACCCTACATCTGCCTAAATCTTACCTGTGTACCCAAAGCTCCCCCACTGGCCCTAACCCTACATTCGCCTAAATCTTACCTGCGTGCCCAAAGCTCCCCCACTGGCCCTAACCCTACATCTGCCTAAATCTTACCTGTGTGCCCAAAGCTCCCCCACTGGCCCTAACCCTACATCTGCCTAAATCTTACCTGTGTACCCAAAGCTCCCCCACTGGCCCTAACCCTACATTCGCCTAAATCTTACCTGCGTGCCCAAAGCTCCCCCACTGGCCCTAACCCTACATCCGCCTAAATCTTACCTGTGTACCCAAAGCTCCCCCACTGGCCCTAACCCTACATCCGCCTAAATCTTACCTATGTACCCAAAGCTCCCCCACTGGCCCTAACCCTACATCCGCCTAAATCTTACCTGTGTACCCTAAGCTCCTCCACTGGCCCAAACCCTACATTCGCCTAAATCTTACTTGTGTGCCCAAAGCTCCCCCACTGGCCCTAACCCTACATCTGCCTAAATCTTACCTGTGTGCCCAAAGCTCCCCCACTGGCCCTAACCCTACATCCACCTATATCTTACCTGTATACCCAAAGCTCCCCCACTGGCCCTAACCCTACATCCGCCTAAATCTTACCTGTGTACCCAAAGCTCCCCCACTGGCCCTAACCCTACATCCACCTACATCTTGCCTGTGTGCCCAAAGCTCCCCCACTGGCCCTAACCCTACATCCACCTATATCTTACCTGTATACCCAAAGCTCCCCCACTGGCCCTAACCCTACATCCGCCTAAATCTTACCTGTGTACCCAAAGCTCCCCCACTGGCCCTAACCCTACATCCACCTACATCTTGCCTGTGTACCCAAAGCTCCCCCACTGGCCCTAACCCTACATCCACCTACATCTTACCTGTGTACCCAAAGCTCCCCCACTGGCCCTTACCCTACAGCCGCCTAAATTTTACCTGTGTACCCAAAGCTCCCCCACTCGCCCTAACCCTACGTCCTACGTCCGCCTAAATCTTACCTGTGTGCCCAAAGCTCCCCCACTGGCCCTAACCCTACGTCCTACGTCCGCCTAAATCTTACCTGTGTGCCCAAAGCTCCCCCACTGGCCCTAACCCTACATCCGCCTAAATCTTACCTGTGTACCCAAAGCTCCCCCACTGGCCCTAACCCTACATCCGCCTAAATCTTACCTGTGTACCCAAAGCTCCCCCACTGGCCCTAACCCTACATCCGCCTAAATCTTACCTGTGTACCCAAAGCTCCCCCACTGGCCCTAACCCTACATCCGCCTAAATCTTACCTGTGTACCCAAAGCTCCCCCACTGGCCCTAACCCTACATCCGCCTAAATCTTACCTGTGTACCCTAAGCTCCTCCACTGGCCCAAACCCTACATCCGCCTAAATCTTACCTGTGTACACAAAGCTCCCCCACTGGCCCTAATCCTACATCCGCCTAAATCTTACCTGTGTACCCTAAGCTCCTCCACTGGCCCTAACCCTACAATTGCCTACATCTTACCTGTGTACCCAAAGCTCCCCCACTGGCCCTAATCCTACATCCGCCTAAATCTTACCTGTATACCCAAAGCTCCTCCACTGGCCCTAACCCTACATCCGCCTAAATCTTACCTGTGTACCCAAAGCTCCCCCACTGGCCCTAACCCTACATCTGCCTAAATCTTACCTGTGTACCCAAAGCTCCCCCACTGGCCCTAACCCTACAATTGCCTACATCTTACCTGTGTACCCAAAGCTCCCCCACTGGCCCTAACCCTACATCTGCCTAAATCTTACCTGTGTACCCAAAGCTCCCCCACTGGCCCTAACCCTACATCTGCCTAAATCTTACCTGTGTGCCCAAAGCTCCCCCACTGGCCCTAACCCTACATCCGCCTAAATCTTACCTGTGTGCCCAAAGCCCCTCCACTGGCCCTAACCCTACATCCGCCTAAATCTTACCTGTGTACCCAAAGCTTCCCCACTGGCCCTAACCCTACATCTGCCTAAATCTTACCTGTGTACCCAAAGCTCCCCCACTGGCCCTAACCCTACATTCGCCTAAATCTTACCTGCGTGCCCAAAGCTCCCCCACTGGCCCTAACCCTACATCTGCCTAAATCTTACCTGTGTGCCCAAAGCTCCCCCACTGGCCCTAACCCTACATCTGCCTAAATCTTACCTGTGTACCCAAAGCTCCCCCACTGGCCCTAACCCTACATCTGCCTAAATCTTACCTGTGTACCCAAAGCTCCCCCACTGGCCCTAACCCTACATCCGCCTAAATCTTACCTGTGTGCCCAAAGCTCCCCCACTGGCCCTAACCCTACATCTGCCTAAATCTTACCTGTGTACCCAAAGCTCCCCCACTGGCCCTAACCCTACATCTGCCTAAATCTTACCTGTGTACCCAAAGCTCCCCCACTGGCCCTAACCCTACATCCGCCTAAATCTTACCTGTGTGCCCAAAGCTCCCCCACTGGCCCTAACCCTACATCTGCCTAAATCTTACCTGCGTGCCCAAAGCTCCCCCACTGGCCCTAACCCTACATCTGCCTAAATCTTACCTGTGTGCCCAAAGCTCCCCCACTGGCCCTAACCCTACATCTGCCTAAATCTTACCTGTGTACCCAAAGCTCCCCCACTGGCCCTAACCCTACATCTGCCTAAATCTTACCTGTGTACCCAAAGCTCCCCCACTGGCCCTAACCCTACATCCGCCTAAATCTTACCTGTGTGCCCAAAGCTCCCCCACTGGCCCTAACCCTACATCTGCCTAAATCCTACCTGTGTACCCAAAGCTCCCCCACTGGCCCTAACCCTACATCTGCCTAAATCTTACCTGTGTACCCAAAGCTCCCCCACTGGCCCTAACCCTACATTCGCCTAAATCTTACCTGCGTGCCCAAAGCTCCCCCACTGGCCCTAACCCTACATCTGCCTAAATCTTACCTGTGTGCCCAAAGCTCCCCCACTGGCCCTAACCCTACATCTGCCTAAATCTTACCTGTGTGCCCAAAGCTCCCCCACTGGCCCTAACCCTACATTCGCCTAAATCTTACCTGCGTGCCCAAAGCTCCCCCACTGGCCCTAACCCTACATCCGCCTAAATCTTACCTGTGTACCCAAAGCTCCCCCACTGGCCCTAACCCTACATCCGCCTAAATCTTACCTATGTACCCAAAGCTCCCCCACTGGCCCTAACCCTACATCCGCCTAAATCTTACCTGTGTACCCTAAGCTCCTCCACTGGCCCAAACCCTACATTCGCCTAAATCTTACTTGTGTGCCCAAAGCTCCCCCACTGGCCCTAACCCTACATCTGCCTAAATCTTACCTGTGTGCCCAAAGCTCCCCCACTGGCCCTAACCCTACATCCACCTATATCTTACCTGTATACCCAAAGCTCCCCCACTGGCCCTAACCCTACATCCGCCTAAATCTTACCTGTGTACCCAAAGCTCCCCCACTGGCCCTAACCCTACATCCACCTACATCTTGCCTGTGTGCCCAAAGCTCCCCCACTGGCCCTAACCCTACATCCACCTATATCTTACCTGTATACCCAAAGCTCCCCCACTGGCCCTAACCCTACATCCGCCTAAATCTTACCTGTGTACCCAAAGCTCCCCCACTGGCCCTAACCCTACATCCGCCTAAATCTTACCTGTGTACCCAAAGCTCCCCCACTGGCCCTAACCCTACATCCACCTACATCTTACCTGTGTACCCAAAGCTCCCCCACTGGCCCTAACCCTACATCCACCTACATCTTACCTGTGTACCCAAAGCTCCCCCACTGGCCCTTACCCTACAGCCGCCTAAATTTTACCTGTGTACCCAAAGCTCCCCCACTCGCCCTAACCCTACGTCCTACGTCCGCCTAAATCTTACCTGTGTGCCCAAAGCTCCCCCACTGGCCCTAACCCTACGTCCTACGTCCGCCTAAATCTTACCTGTGTGCCCAAAGCTCCCCCACTGGCCCTAACCCTACATCCGCCTAAATCTTACCTGTGTACCCAAAGCTCCCCCACTGGCCCTAACCCTACATCCGCCTAAATCTTACCTGTGTACCCAAAGCTCCCCCACTGGCCCTAACCCTACATCCGCCTAAATCTTACCTGTGTACCCAAAGCTCCCCCACTGGCCCTAACCCTACATCCGCCTAAATCTTACCTGTGTACCCAAAGCTCCCCCACTGGCCCTAACCCTACATCCGCCTAAATCTTACCTGTGTACCCTAAGCTCCTCCACTGGCCCAAACCCTACATCCGCCTAAATCTTACCTGTGTACACAAAGCTCCCCCACTGGCCCTAATCCTACATCCGCCTAAATCTTACCTGTGTACCCTAAGCTCCCCCACTGGCCCTAATCCTACATCCGCCTAAATCTTACCTGTGTACCCAAAGCTCCCCCACTGGCCCTAACCCTACATCTGCCTAAATCTTACCTGTGTACCCAAAGCTCCCCCACTGGCCCTAATCCTACATCCGCCTAAATCTTACCTGTGTACCCTAAGCTCCCCCACTGGCCCTAACCCTACATCCGCCTAAATCTTACCTGTGTACCCAAAGCTCCTCCACTGGCCCTAACCCTACATCTGCCTAAATCTTACCTGTGTACCCAAAGCTCCCCCACTGGCCCTAACCCTACATCTGCCTAAATCTTACCTGTGTGCCCAAAGCTCCCCCACTGGCCCTAACCCTACATCCGCCTAAATCTTACCTGTGTACCCAAAGCTCCCCCACTGGCCCTAACCCTACATCCGCCTAAATCTTACCTGTGTGCCCAAAGCTCCCCCACTGGCCCTAACCCTACATCTGCCTAAATCTTACCTGTGTACCCAAAGCTCCTCCACTGGCCCTAACCCTACATCTGCCTAAATCTTACCTGTGTACCCAAAGCTCCTCCACTGGCCCTAACCCTACATCTGCCTAAATCTTACCTGTGTACCCAAAGCTCCCCCACTGGCCCTAATCCTACATCCGCCTAAATCTTACCTGTGTACCCTAAGCTCCCCCACTGGCCCTAACCCTACATCCGCCTAAATCTTACCTGTGTGCCCAAAGCTCCCCCACTGGCCCTAATCCTACATCCGCCTAAATCTTACCTGTGTGCCCAAAGCTCCCCCACTGGCCCTAACCCTACATCCGCCTTCATCTTACCTGTGTACCCTAAGCTCCCCCACTGGCCCAAACCCTACATCCGCCTAAATCTTACCTGTGTGCCCAAAGCTCCCCCACTGGCCCTAACCCTACATCCGCCTTCATCTTACCTGTGTACCCTAAGCTCCTCCACTGGCCCTAACCCTACATCCGCCTAAATCTTACCTGTGTACCCAAAGCTCCCCCACTGGCCCTAACCCTACATCTGCCTTCATCTTACCTGTGTGCCCAAAGCTCCTCCACTGGCCCTAACCCTACATCCGCCTAAATCTTACCTGTGTACCCTAAGCTCCCCCACTGGCCCAAACCCTACATCCGCCTAAATCTTACCTGTGTACCCAAAGCTCCCCCACTGGCCCTAACCCTACATCCGCCTAAATCTTACCTGTGTACCCAAAGCTCCCCCACTGGCCCTAACCCTACATCCGCCTAAATCTTACCTGTGTACCCAAAGCTCCCCCACTGGCCCTAACCCTACATCCGCCTAAATCTTACCTGTGTACCCAAAGCTCGTCCACTGGCCCTAACCCTACAATTGCCTAAATCTTACCTGTGTGCCCAAAGCTCCCCCACTGGCCCTAACCCTACATCCGCCTAAATCTTACCTGTGTACCCAAAGCTCGTCCACTGGCCCTAACCCTACATCCACCTAAATCTTACCTGTGTACCCAAAGCTCCCCCACTGGCCCTAACCCTACATCCGCCTAAATCTTACCTGTGTACCCAAAGCTCCCCCACTGGCCCTAACCCTACATCTGCCTAAATCTTACCTGTGTACCCAAAGCTCCCCCACTGGCTCTAACCCTACATCTGCCTAAATCTTACCTGTGTACCCAAAGCTCCCCCACTGGCCCTAACCCTACATCTGCCTAAATCTTACCTGTGTACCCAAAGCTCCCCCACTGGCCCTAACCCTACATCCGCCTAAATCTTACCTGTGTACCCAAAGCTCCCCCACTGGCCCTAACCCTACATCTGCCTAAATCTTACCTGTGTACCCAAAGCTCCCCCACTGGCCCTAACCCTACATCTGCCTAAATCTTACCTGTGTACCCAAAGCTCCCCCACTGGCCCTAACCCTACATCCGCCTAAATCTTACCTGTGTACCCAAAGCTCCCCCACTGGCCCTAACCCTACATCCGCCTAAATCTTACCTGTGTACCCAAAGCTCCCCCACTGGCCCTAACCCTACATCTGCCCTAAATCTTACCTGTGTACCCAAAGCTCCCCCACTGGCCCTAACCCTACATCTGCCTAAATCTTACCTGTGTACCCAAAGCTCCCCCACTGGCCCTAACCCTACAATTGCCTACATCTTACCTGTGTGCCCAAAGCTCCCCCACTGGCCCTAACCCTACATCCGCCTAAATCTTACCTGTGTGCCCAAAGCTCCCCCACTGGCCCTAACCCTACATCTGCCTAAATCTTACCTGTGTGCCCAAAGCTCCCCCACTGGCCCTCACCCTACATCCGCCTAAATCTTACCTGTGTACCCAAAGCTCCCCCACTGGCCCTAACCCTACATTCGCCTAAATCTTACCTGAGTGCCCAAAGCTCCCCCACTGGCCCTAACCCTACATCTGCCTAAATCTTACCTGTGTGCCCAAAGCTCCCCCACTGGCCCTAACCCTACATCTGCCTAAATCTTACCTGTGTACCCAAAGCTCCCCCACTGGCCCTAACCCTACATTCGCCTAAATCTTACCTGTGTACCCAAAGCTCCCCCACTGGCCCTAACCCTACATCTGCCTAAATCTTACCTGTGTACCCAAAGCTCCCCCACTGGCCCTAACCCTACATTCGCCTAAATCTTACCTGTGTGCCCAAAGCTCCCCCACTGGCCCTAACCCTACATCTGCCTAAATCTTACCTGTGTACCCAAAGCTCCCCCACTGGCCCTAACCCTACATCCGCCTAAATCTTACCTGTGTGCCCAAAGCTCCCCCACTGGCCCTAACCCTACATCCACCTACATCTTACCTGTGTACCCAAAGCTCCCCCACTGGCCCTAACCCTACAATTGCCTCCATCTTACCTGTGTACTGCAACATCTTTCCTGCCATAGTTGGTACTTGGTGGTGATTGTGCCTTCTATGGGAAACCTATGAAAGCACACCATTTGGCGGGGGGGGCACTCCTCCAACCCCAAGGGCAGTTCCTGTTGACAACAGATATTTTACAGACCAAGAGCCTTCCCAGCAGAGCGGTGCTAAATTAGGATATTAGGAAGTAACCAACTGCTGTTTAAGAAACAGAGATTTTCCTCCAAAGCACAATAAACACAGTCCTCCAAAGCCATTGGAATCGCAAACTAGACCCCAAGCACCCGTGTATAAGGAGTTCTCCTGGAGGATGTGCCAAGTCTGTCCATTTGCATGTCCCAAACTCTTACAAGCTTCAGTGCTAGGAGAAGGTATTGAGGGAAATTATCATGTTGCACCCCCAACTGCTTCATTCTGTCATCCTGTAACCAGTGTCCTACAGAAAGAAATACCCACAACCTGGTGCTGCTTTCCAACAGAATACTTCTTCTTTGACCCAGGTTCAAAGTTAAACCTCAAGAATATGGTGCCAGAGAAAGCCACACCAGCCCACCCATCTGCTAGTTCGTTAGCCAACCCTATGCATTTTTACAAGGTTCAGCCTGCTCCCCAAGAGCATCTGGAAGAATAGGCAATAGATCCTTGTATAGAAAGATTTTCATCAAGGGTAAACATAAGACACATATAGAGGGACAGTAATCAGGTAGGCTTTGATTAGCGTCGCTCTTTCCCTATAGGACAATGGCACTTTTCTCACAGCTGTACCTTTATGTCTGCTACATCCAGTTTTGACCTCCAGTATAGCTGACATTATCATCATCTTAATTTAAGTCTAGATAGAAATTGGGAAATTCTTAGCCAGAGTCCAGAAAGTTTTCCACTTTTCCAGAGAACCAGAAGCTTCTTTGTAACTTTTGGTTGCCTCCAAAAAAATCCATTAGATGATGGCTGAGACATTGTCCACGTTGGCCACTAACTTCAGGAGCAGGCAGTGAGGGGGCACAGAACCCTTCCAAGTCCCATGCTTGCATATTACAACAGGAATGGATCTATTGCTTGCTCATGGAGCAGTGGACTAAGAGGACAACCCTGACTCACTGACTCAACCCTAAAGATCTGACCATGCCAACCATTAGCAATTGGGAAGCTCTCTTCCTTTCTCTACAGTAAACCACTCAACAAGTTGTTCTGGGACACCCTAATTATACAGTCCATAGGTACTCATGATCCACTCTGTCACAGGCTTTGGCCTAATCAAGACCTAATTAAATATATACTATTGCACAGACTTAGAGGCACATTTTTTTTTAACTTCCAAACTCGACTAAACTCATTTCCTCAAATGTCTAACATTGACTAAAAAACGCAAAAAAAATTGAATTCTTCGAGTTGTCATTCCAGGCAGGGATGCTTACCGGGGTCAGTTTTCCTCAAGGTTAGGGAATGTGGAATAAGCTTAGTGTCCCTCAAAGAGACTGACGGGGCCTTAGTTTAACCTGTGCTCCCCAGAGCCCTGCCCAAACATCATCTTCACTAAAGATATCAAGGCATTGGGCTTTAACCACATAAGGATGTCTTCCTGTGGGACATTATTATTCTTCATTTTTATTGTGATGTTCTTTGTCTGGGGACTTGTCATAGGAATGACTACCAAATTGTCCCAGTTCTGGTGGCCAATTCTTATTGTATATGCGCCATAACTGCCCACGAGCTTCCAGGAGGTTAAAAGTGACATCAAATTCTATGTCTGACTGAGCCATTATAGCTGAAAAGTCTCTTTCCCATAATAGGAGGGTCCTTACTATGAATTGCCTGGGAGGAGCCTCATCTCCTCCTTTTTACATTTTATCCCAGTTCTTCTTTCTAAAGGGCTCATTGTCATTAGACATATCTGGTGTTGCAAAATGTCTCATCCTCTCCCAAAAGTGTCTCTTCCTCTATCTCTTGAGTTTGAGGATTTCTGCTAATGTTTTTATGTGGAGGTCTCATACTGGTTATGACCAGTGCCAATCAGAGGATTAAGTGGTTCCATTTGGCAGTCAGGAATGTTGGGAATTATTGGACACCATAGAAACACCTGAGCCTTGTCCTTCCTTCTAGACTGCCCATTGTACTATAAGTTGTAACCACCCATTATGACCTAGGAGTTGCCATACACTCGTGCTGGAGACCCTCCATTTGTTGGCAGTTGACTGCACCAACTCTCAGATTAGAGAAACAGTTGATAATGATGTCTCCATGATCCCCGACAGTGTTGGTATCAGCGTTGGTCTCTTTTAGGTGGAAGAAGAATGTTGCTAAGCAACGACTTTAGAAACTGTCTGCAAAATGTGAGGCTTCAGTAACTGCACACAGCTCCCAACTAACAGCACTGCTTCATTCTTTCCCCTTAATGCAGTGAGTCTCAATGAGTATGGTGGGCAATGAGAGTTCCCAAAGGAATGTCCTTAGCATCTAAAGTGAGTGGGAGTAGCCATTAGTCCTGGCAGTGAGGAATAAGGAGGTAAAGGACTCGCTGGCTGGCCAAAGAGGTCATGTCAGGAGGTCCCCCAGTATAATAGGCCAGATAAGGGCTTAGTCTGTCCACTCAGCAAAAGGTATGGTCTCTGTAGGAACCTCACTTATTGTAGGGCTTGGCAGAGAAGTAATGTAGTTGCCAGTCTGGGAATAAATTGCATTAGTAGGTGCATCTCTGCCCCACTCTACATCTCTGCACTTACCTCAATGTACTGACAAATCCACTGGTTCCTCTCCTCTACTAACCTACTCCTAAGCACCTCACTCATTACCTCTTCACCTACTGTATATACTCATTCAAGGTTCTACTATAGCGTCCCCCAAACTACTGCTTAGAAAAAAACAGGAAAAATCACTAATTTCTTACTATAGACTGTAACTATAGTAAAGTGTAACTATAGGCTGTTACTATAGACTATAACTATAGACTGTAACTATAGGCTGTAACTATAGACTGTAATTCTAGACTGTAACTATGGGCTGTTACTATAGACTATAAAAATAGACTGTAACTTTAGGCTGTAACTATAGACTGTAATTATAGACTGTTACTATAGACTGTAACTATAGGCTATAACTATAGACCATAACTATAGACTGTAACTATAGACTAACTATATACTAGATGTTTTGGTGGCTCTAAACTGAATTTGCTTTGGGGCTCAGTAATATCTTCTTGCCCAATGGTGGTACTGCTAAGAAGAGGAGGAGCAGTGGCCCATTGATACAAGGGTTGATCACAGGGTAAGAGGGGCCACATTTGGAGGACCTTGGTGGTGCAATGGTAAATCCAAGTTCAGAGTTCTGGTTACAGAAGAAGACACAAGACTTACTGTACATACATGAACATGTGCCATTAGTGTATCATTGCGGTGTGGGCCTCAGGTCTGACCGTTGGTAGAGGGAATTCGCCCACAGGGCTGCACTCACCTCCATGTTCATTTTCTACATTGTAACAAACACTCTTCTTTTCCCTTTACAGAACGTTAGAACCATGTCTAACACAAGCAACAGAGACACCAAAACCCAATGTCTACCGCGTAATGGGCTGGTGAAGATTCCTTCTCCCACCAACGGCCTGGGCTCGGCCAGTATTACCAAAGGGACTCCGGCAGTGAAGAACCGCCTGTGCCAGCCCCCTTCTGTACCCTCCATCCTCAGCCAAGCCTTCCCCAAGCACGCCGAGCATGTTAACCCTTCCACCCTGCCCATCTTGCCCCCACCCCCCACGCACAGTATCCCCCTCGGACTGAGTCCTGAAGAGGAGAATCTTTCAATGCCTTGTGACCAATCAGCAGACAGAGTACAGAGTCCTGAGATGAACTGGCACCTTGCCCTAGATGAGAAGATTCTTACCCGTCTTTTCTGTTACTTCTCGGCCTGTGAGAAGTGCATTTTGGCTCAGGTGTGCAAGACATGGAGGCGAGTTCTGTACCAGTCCAGGTTTTGGCTAGGCCTGACCCCTGTCTTGCACGCCAAGGAACTGTACAACGTGCTGCCCGCTGGCGACAAAGAGTTTGTGAACCTGCAAGGATTTGCTGTGCGGGGATTTGAGTCTTTCTGTCTGGTTGGGGTATCGGATCTGGATATCTGTGAGTTTATTGATAACTACCCGCTTTCCAAAAAGGGAGTCAAGTCTGTGAGCCTTAAGAGGTCGACAATCACGGATGCAGGACTGGAGGTAAGGGTTAATGTGTCCTTTTTCATTTAAATGATGTATAAGTTCATTCCTTCTACTGCACCTCCAGTAGTTAGGCCTAAGCCTCCAGTAGTTTGGCCTAAACCTCCAGTAGTTAGGCCTAAGCCTCCAGTAGTTAGACCTAAGCCTCCAGTAGTTTGGCCTAAGCCTCCAGTAGTTAGGCCTAAGCCTCCAGTAGTTATACCTAAGCCTCCAGTAGTTTGGCCTAAGCCTCCAGTAGTTAGGCCTAAGCCTCCAGTAGTTATACCTAAGCCTCCAGTAGTTAGGCCTAAGCCTCCAGTAGTTAGACCTAAGCCTCCAGTAGTTAGGCCTAAGCCTAATGGAACCGAACCCTAATGCGCCCACCAACCTCTCACCCGCAGTGGGGTCCATTACACACGCACACAGCTCTTTTGCATATCTTGCTTAATGATGTGCCAGGGGACAGTAGCCCCCCAGAACCCCATGGAACTGCTGATAAGCCCCCTGGGGCAGCACCACATATGGTGCAACAAGGACACAGACCACAGGTGTTCTGCCCCAGTGCAACGTACACGTTATGTTGAATGACCTCTGTGTGACAGTTTTGGAAGAGATGATTGGGTAAACAACCAACGTAGGGCTGGAAATAGCGGTAGGCTAGAGGGGCAGCTGCCTAGGATGCTAGAGATTAAGGGTTCAATTCCGACGGAGAGAGTGAGTATGTAAGTGGGGTGGGGGGTGAGTATGTGAGTAAGCATCGAGCAGTGGGTGCATGTGGTGTCGGAGTGGCAGAGGGAGGAAAACAAGATACTGAGTGGAGGTTACCAGGCCAAGTACTATTGCCTTGGGTACAAGTACTATTTGGCCCAGCTTGGAACAGCAGAGCCTGTCCCTCCTTCCATACATGCCTTTATTTACATGCACTTTTAATGGTTGAATTTGGTGTCCAACCAGTGGCCCTAAATCAGTAACCAAATCTCCAAAAACAGCAGCCATTGGGCCCCAGGTTAAACATTTTGTTATTGGCTGGTCCCTGTTATTTCCCCAGGTGATGCTGGAGCAGATGCAGGGAGTGGTACGTCTGGAGCTGTCGGGCTGCAATGACTTCACTGAGGCTGGCTTGTGGTCGAGCTTACACGGGCGCATTACATCTCTAAGTGTCAGCGACTGCATCAATGTGGCTGATGATGCGGTGGCAGCCATCTCCCAGCTCCTGCCCAACTTGGGAGAGCTGAATCTCCAAGCCTATCATGTCACGGACACAGCTCTGGCATATTTTACTGCCAAGCAAGGCCGGGCCACACACACTCTCCGTCTGCACTCCTGCTGGGAGATTACCAACCATGGGGTTGTTAATGTTGTCCACAGTCTACCCAACCTGACCGTCCTCAGCCTCTCTGGCTGCTCCAAGGTGACAGACGATGGTGTGGAGTTAGTAGCGGAGAACCTGCGAAGGCTACGGGGTCTGGACCTGTCTTGGTGCCCACGGCTAACAGACACCGCCTTGGAGTATATCGCTTGTGACCTGCACAAGCTGGAGGAGCTGGTCTTGGACAGGTGGGTGATCCATCACTAGGTCACACCTCCTTCCCTAGGCTATGCCCTGTCATTGGTCAGAGCTGTGTCAGTAAGTCCCACTGCCCCCATCACTAGGCCACACTCCCCCTATGTTACTAGGTCACGCCTCCTTCCCTAGGCTATGCCCTGTCATTGGTCAGAGCTGTACCAGTAAGTCCCACTGCCCCCCTCACTAGGCCACACTCTCCCTATGTTACTAGGTCACGCCTCCTTCGCCTAGGCTATTCCGTCATTGGTCAGAGCTGTGTCAGTAAGTCCCACTGCCCCCATCACTAGGCCACACTCTCCCTATGTTACTAGGTCACACCTCCTTCGCCTAGGCTATGCCCCGTCATTGGTCAGAGCTGTGCCAGTAAGTCCCACTGCCCCCCTCACTAGGCCACACTCCCCCTATGTTACTAGGTCACACCTCCTTCTCTAGGCTATGCCCCGTCATTGGTCAGAGCTGTACCTGTAAGTCCCACTGCCCCCATCACTAGGCCACACTCCCCCTATGTTGTAGTTGGGAATCTGATCAGCTATTATCCCGGCTTCTGCTTTAAACTCAGTGGGTGAGCTTTAGCCTATGGGGTAAACCCATGTAAATGGACTTTTCTAGGAGCCTTAAGGAATTTCTTCCCAGAATCCTGTTATGACATTTGCATACGTATGAGGCGGTCTCCTCAATCCCTTTAGCTTGTTCATGTATCCCTATGTTACTAGGTCACACTCCCCCTATGTTACTAGGTCACACTCCCCCTATGTTACTAGGCCACACTCCCCCTATGTTACTAGGCCACACTCTCCCTATGTTACTAGGTCACACCTCCTTCCCTAGGCTATGCCCCGTCATTGGTCAGAGCTGTGTCAGTAAGTCCCACTGCCCCCATCACTAGGCCACACTCTCCCTATGTTACTAGGTCACACCTCCTTTGCCTAGGCTATGCCCCGTCATTGGTCAGAGCTGTGCCAGTAAGTCCCACTGCCCCCCTCACTAGGCCACACTCCCCCTATGTTACTAGGTCACACCTCCTTCGCCTAGGCTATGCCCTGTCATTGGTCAGAGCTGTACCTGTATGTCCCACTGCCCCCATCACTAGGCCACACTCCCCCTATGTTGTAGTTGGGAATCTGATCAGCTATTATCCCGGCTTCTACTTTAAACTCAGTGGGTGAGCTTTAGCCTATGGGGTAAACCCATGTAAATGGACTTTTCTAGGAGCCTTAAGGAATTTCTTCCCAGAATCCTGTTATTACATTTGCATACGTATGAGGCGGTCTCCTCAATCCCTTTAGCTTGTTCATGTATCCCTATGTTACTAGGTCACACTCCCCCTATGTTACTAGGTCACACTCCCCCTATGTTACTAGGCCACACTCCCCCTATGTTACTAGGCCACACTCCCCCTATGTTACTAGGCCACACTCTCCCTATGTTACTAGGTCACACCTCCTTCCCTAGGCTATGCCCCGTCATTGGTCAGAGCTGTGCCAGTAAGTCCCACTGCCCCCCTCACTAGGCCACACTCCCCCTATGTTACTAGGCCACACTCCCCCTATGTTACTAGGCCACACCCCCCCTATGTTACTAGGCCACACTCCCCCTATGTTACTAGGTCACACTCCCCCTATGTTACTAGGCCACACTCCCCCTATGTTACTAGGTCACACTCCCCCTATGTTACTAGGCCACACTCCCCCTATGTTACTAGGCCACACTCCCCCTATGTTACTAGGCCACACTCCCCCTATGTTACTAGGCCACACTCCCCCTATGTTACTAGGCCACACTCCCCCTATGTTACTAGGCCACACTCCCCCTATGTTACTAGGTTACACTTTTCACAGTAGTTCACAACTCATTAGCAGGGCTGTAACTACAGAAGAAGCAGACCCCATACCTCCCAACATTGGAAAAATGGAAAGAGGGACAAAAATAAACACCACGTGTAGCGACATTTTTGACCATGCCTATTTTTTAACCACACCCCCTAAATACACTCCTTTTTTGGAAAATTTGGCAGGTTATGTAATGTTTGAACACATTTCTGGGGGTTTTGTTTTATGTGTTATTACAGTTTTGCTAATGAAGGCGAAGTTGCCCTTTAAGCTGTGAGTCTCAGTTCCCCCAAGAGACCTGTTTAGCTTATTAGTTACACTTGTATCTCAGTGCCGGGGCTGAGTATTCCTGGCTCTGCCAAAAGCCCCCTTATCTCATTACGGTTGGGGAACTTTGTATCTTTCAAATTGGAAAACCGGCCAGGCAGTTTTGGAAGGGCTGTTGCACAGGTGGCAACCCAAAATAGGCAGGCAAATAAGGGCCGTGCAAAGGGCACCTTCAGCCTGCAGGGGGCAGCCTTAGGCAATCCGAATATGGAAAGGCTGATACCATGTAACTGTGCAAGGAGAGATGGGAAAGAAGAAGGCAATAAGGCAAGGAGAGATGGGAAAGGGAAAGGCAATAAGGCAAGGAGAGATGGGAAAGGGAAAGGCAATTAGGCAAGGAGAGATGGGAAAGGGAAAGGCAATAAGGCAAGGAAAGATGGGAAAGAGATAGGCAATAAGGCAAGGAGAGATGGGAAAGGGAAAGGCAATTAGGCAAGGAGAGATGGGAAAGAGATAGGCAATAAGGCAAGGAGAGATGGGAAAGGGAAAGGCAATTAGGCAAGGAGAGATGGGAAAGAGATAGGCAATAAGGCAAGGAGAGATGGGAAAGGGAAAGGCAATTAGGCAAGGAGAGATGGGAAAGAGATAGGCAATAAGGCAAGGAGAGATGGGAAAGGGAAAGGCAATTAGGCAAGGAGAGATGGGAAAGAGATAGGCAATAAGGCAAGGAGAGATGGGAAAGAGATAGGCAATAAGGCAAGGAGAGATGGGAAAGAGATAGGCAATAAGGCAAGGAGAGATGGGAAAGGGAAAGGCAATAAGGCAAGGAGAGATGGGAAAGGGAAAGGCAATAAGGCAAGGAGAGATGGGAAAGGGAAAGGCAATTAGGCAAGGAGAGATGGGAAAGAGATAGGCAATAAGGCAAGGAGAGATGGGAAAGAGATAGGCAATAAGGCAAGGAGAGATGGGAAAGAGATAGGCAATAAGGCAAGGAGAGATGGGAAAGGGAAAGGCAATAAGGCAAGGAGAGATGGGAAAGGGAAAGGCAATAAGGCAAGGAGAGATGGGAAAGGGAAAGGCAATAAGGCAAGGAGAGATGGGAAAGGGAAAGGCAATAAGGCAAGGAGAGATGGGAAAGGGAAAGGCAATCAGGCAAGGAGAGATGGGAAAGAGAAAGGCAATAAGGCAAGGAGAGATGGGAAAGGGAAAGGCAATAAGGCAAGGAGAGATGGGAAAGAGATAGGCAATAAGGCAAGGAGAGATGGGAAAGAGATAGGCAATAAGGCAAGGAGAGATGGGAAAGAGAAAGGCAATAAGGCAAGGAGAGATGGGAAAGAGATAGGCAATAAGGCAAGGAGAGATGGGAAAGAGATAGGCAATAAGGCAAGGAGAGATGGGAAAGAGAAAGGCAATAAGGCAAGGAGAGATGGGAAAGGGAAAGGCAATCAGGCAAGGAGAGATGGGAAAGGGAAAGGCAATAAGGCAAGGAGAGATGGGAAAGGGAAAGGCAATAAGGCAAGGGGAGATGGGAAAGAGATTGGCAATAAGGCAAGGAGAGATGGGAAAGAGATAGGCAATAAGGCAAGGAGAGATGGGAAAGAGATAGGCAATAAGGCAAGGAGAGATGGGAAAGAGATAGGCAATAAGGCAAGGAGAGATGGGAAAGGGAAAGGCAATAAGGCAAGGAGAGATGGGAAAGGGAAAGGCAATAAGGCAAGGAGAGATGGGAAAGAGATAGGCAATAAGGCAAGGAGAGATGGGAAAGAGATAGGTAATAAGGCAAGGAGAGATGGGAAAGAGATAGACAATAAGGCAAGGAGAGATGGGAAAGGGAAAGGCAATAAGGCAAGGAGAGATGGGAAAGGGAAAGGCAATAAGGCAAGGAGAGATGGGAAAGAGATAGGCAATAAGGCAAGGAGAGATGGGAAAGAAGGCAATAAGGCAAGGAGAGATGGGAAAGGGAAAGGCAATAAGGCAAGGAGAGATGGGAAAGGGAAAGGCAATAAGGCAAGGAGAGAGCAGACATAGATCTGGCAGCAGGGAGAGATAGACCTCCTGGGATGCAAGGTTGGAAGAAGTGCAGGAAAGGCTGAACCAACCACAGGTTCCCCCAGGTGTGCCAGTAAGCGCCAATCAGGGAAGGACTTTACTCTCCTTGCACTTTGGGGCCCTTAGGTTCCCATTTGTGAGACCCCTTCCCAATGGCAGCCTTAACCCTGTTATAATCATGTGCCTTTTGTTCCTCAGGTGTGTGCGGATCACTGACACGGGACTCAGTTACCTGTCCACAATGCCGTCTCTCCGCAGCCTGTACCTACGCTGGTGCTGCCAGGTGTGTGATTGCATTTTTCTTCTTAACTCCAAGGGGCACTTCCAGTTGGTGGGTAAAATCTGCCCTTTTGGGCTCTAGCTCATTGGTGTTGGCCCGAGGTGGTAAGTGCCACTTAAGTGCAAAGCAGCAATAAACATACACTTCAAGCCTAAGTGCCTTCAGGCTTCCCCCATACACTCCTTTGGAGCCACCGCAGGGGCAGCCTCACCATTTCAGCACCATTGCCTTACAGTAGCTATAGACTTCAACGTGTATTTGTCAAAGTTGCCATTTGCCCCAGGAATTGATGGGATCACATTAGGAGACTTAAGGTGCCCATACACCTTAAGATCCGCTCACTTAATGATGTCGCCAAGTGAGCGGATCTTCTCCCGATATCCCCCACCTACAGGTGGGCGATATCGGGAGAATCCAGGCTAATTTGATCGTTTGACCCAGGGGCCAAACAATCAAATTATTACAGCGGGTATAGGCAAAGTCAGTCCGGGGACTGCATCAACGAGCCGATGCGGTCCCTGATCCGACTAGATTTTTTAACCTGCCCGATCGAGATCTGCCCAATTTCAGGCCAGATATCGGTCGGGCAGGCCCGTCGGTAGTGCCCATATACGGGCCGATTAGCTGCTGAATCTGCCTAAGGGACCAATATTGGCAGCTAGAATCGGCCCGTGTATGGGGACCGTTAGAGACTAATCAGCAGAGGTGACAGAACTGTTACCCCAATCTGGGCCAATTTAGGCTGCCAGTGGGCCCGGGGCAACGATCTCATTTGTGGCCCCCCTGCTGTCTCTTCAGTAACTTTGTATAGCCGTACTACCCACAAACAGAAGCAAGTGAATGTAATAAGGCAAGCAGTAAGGATACAAGCTGTATTAACCAACGCAGGCATGGGGACCATATGCAGCACCCTGAAAATCCAACCATAACTATGAGATTGTGGGAAAGGAAAAGTCAGAATTTCTAGATGTTGTGCTGCTGAGCTCCCCCAGTAACAGCGCCCAAAAATACATGACCCGATCCAATAGGTTTAAAAATGACCTCTTTCATTCAATGGTTTTGAACTGCACCCCATGTATATAGAGCCACTCAGTGACACATACAGATTCCACAGTGTATATAGAGCCGTTCTAAAATGAAAGTAAAATATTCCGGAATGAACACTGAGTGTATAAAGAACGTTCCAGGAATATCCAAAGCTTGAGAATAGAACACAGGTCCTACTGTAGTTATAAAGTTGTGCGAACGAGAGCCCTGACATCTGTATCAGGGAGAGATTTGTAAAAACTTTATAATAAGTTACACTCCCTATCCTTAAGTTACATCCCTCATCCTAAAGTTACACCCCTTATTCTAAAGTTACACCCCTCATCCTAAAGTTACACCCCTTATTCTAAAGTTACACCCCTCATCCTAAAGTTACACCCCTCATCCTAAAGTTACACCCCTTATTCTAAAGTTACACCCCTCATCCTAAAGTTACACCCCTTATTCTAAAGTTACACCCCTTATTCTAAAGTTACACCCCTTATCCTTAAGTTACACCCCTCATCCTAAAGTTACACCCCTCATCCTAAAGTTACACCCCTTATTCTAAAGTTACACCCCTTATTCTAAAGTTACACCCCTCATCCTAAAGTTACACCCCTCATCCTAAAGTTACACCCCTTATTCTAAAGTTACACCCCTTATCCTTAAGTTACACCCCTCATCCTAAAGTTACACCCCTTATTCTAAAGTTACACCCCTTATTCTAAAGTTACACCCCTTATTCTAAAGTTACACCCCTTATCCTTAAGTTACACCCCTCATCCTAAAGTTACACCCCTTATTCTAAAGTTACACCCCTTATCCTTAAGTTACACCCCTCATCCTAAAGTTACACCTCTTATTCTAAAGTTACACCCCCTTATCCTTAAGTTACACCCCTCATCCTAAAGTTACACCCCTTATTCTAAAGTTACACCCCTCATCCTAAAGTTACACCCTTATACTAAAGTTACACCCCTTATACTAAAGTTACACCCCTTATCCTAAAGTTACACCTCTTAGTCTAAAGTTACACCCCTTATTCTAAAGTTACACCCCTTATACTAAAGTTACACCCCTCATCCTAAAGTTACACCCCTTATTCTAAAGTTACACCCCTCATCCTAAAGTTACACCCCTCATCCTAAAGTTACACCCCTTATTCTAAAGTTACACCCCTCATCCTAAAGTTACACCCCTTATTCTAAAGTTACACCCCTTATTCTAAAGTTACACCCCTTATCCTTAAGTTACACCCCTCATCCTAAAGTTACACCCCTCATCCTAAAGTTACACCCCTTATTCTAAAGTTACACCCCTTATTCTAAAGTTACACCCCTCATCCTAAAGTTACACCCCTCATCCTAAAGTTACACCCCTTATTCTAAAGTTACACCCCTTATCCTTAAGTTACACCCCTCATCCTAAAGTTACACCCCTTATTCTAAAGTTACACCCCTTATTCTAAAGTTACACCCCTTATTCTAAAGTTACACCCCTTATCCTTAAGTTACACCCCTCATCCTAAAGTTACACCCCTTATTCTAAAGTTACACCCCTTATCCTTAAGTTACACCCCTCATCCTAAAGTTACACCTCTTATTCTAAAGTTACACCCCCTTATCCTTAAGTTACACCCCTCATCCTAAAGTTACACCCCTTATTCTAAAGTTACACCCCTCATCCTAAAGTTACACCCTTATACTAAAGTTACACCCCTTATACTAAAGTTACACCCCTTATCCTAAAGTTACACCTCTTAGTCTAAAGTTACACCCCTTATTCTAAAGTTACACCCCTTATACTAAAGTTACACCCCTCATCCTAAAGTTACACCTCTTAGTCTAAAGTTACACCCCTTATTCTAAAGTTACACCCCTTTTTCTAGTTACACCTCTTAGTCTAAAGTTACACCCCTTATTCTAAAGTTACACCCCTTATTCTAAAGTTACACTCCCTTATCCTTAAGTTACACCCCTCATCCTAAAGTTACACCCCTCATCCTAAAGTTACACCCCTTATTCTAAAGTTACACCCCTTATCCTTAAGTTACACCCCTCATCCTAAAGTTACACCCCTCATCCTAAAGTTACACCCCTTATTCTAAAGTTACACCCCTTATTCTAAAGTTACACCCCTCATCCTAAAGTTACACCCCTCATCCTAAAGTTACACCCCTTATTCTAAAGTTACACCCCTTATCCTTAAGTTACACCCCTTATCCTTAAGTTACACCCCTCATCCTAAAGTTACACCTCTTAGTCTAAAGTTACACCCCTTATTCTAAAGTTACACCCCTTATTCTAAAGTTACACCCCTTATTCTAAAGTTACAACCCTTATCCTTAAGTTACACCCCTCATCCTAAAGTTACACCCCTTATTCTAAAGTTACACCCCTTATCCTTAAGTTACACCCCTCATCCTAAAGTTACACCTCTTATTCTAAAGTTACACCCCCTTATCCTTAAGTTACACCCCTCATCCTAAAGTTACACCCCTTATTCTAAAGTTACACCCCTCATCCTAAAGTTACACCCTTATACTAAAGTTACACCTCTTATACTAAAGTTACACCCCTCATCCTAAAGTTACACCTCTTAGTCTAAAGTTACACCCCTTATTCTAAAGTTACACCCCTTATACTAAAGTTACACCCCTTATACTAAAGTTACACCCCTCATCCTAAAGTTACACCTCTTAGTCTAAAGTTACACCCCTTATTCTAAAGTTACACCCCTTTTTCTAGTTACACCTCTTAGTCTAAAGTTACACCCCTTATTCTAAAGTTACACCCCTTATTCTAAAGTTACACTCCCTTATCCTTAAGTTACACCCCTCATCCTAAAGTTACACCCCTCATCCTAAAGTTACACCCCTTATTCTAAAGTTACACCCCTTATCCTTAAGTTACACCCCTCATCCTAAAGTTACACCCCTCATCCTAAAGTTACACCCCTCATCCTAAAGTTACACCCCTTATTCTAAAGTTACACCCCTTATTCTAAAGTTACACCCCTCATCCTAAAGTTACACCCCTCATCCTAAAGTTACACCCCTTATTCTAAAGTTACACCCCTTATCCTTAAGTTACACCCCTCATCCTAAAGTTACACCCCTCATCCTAAAGTTACACCCCTCATCCTAAAGTTACACCCCTCATCCTAAAGTTACACCCCTTATTCTAAAGTTACACCCCTTTTTCTAGTTACACCTCTTAGTCTAAAGTTACACCCCTTATTCTAAAGTTACACCCCTTATCCTTAAGTTACACCCCTCATCCTAAAGTTACACCCCTCATCCTAAAGTTACACCCCTTATTCTAAAGTTACACCCCTCATCCTAAAGTTACACCCCTCATCCTAAAGTTACACCCCTTATTCTAAAGTTACACCCCTTATCCTTAAGTTACACCCCTCATCCTAAAGTTACACCTCTTAGTCTAAAGTTACACCCCTTATTCTAAAGTTACACCCCTTATTCTAAAGTTACACCCCTTATCCTTAAGTTACACCCCTCATCCTAAAGTTACACCCCTTATTCTAAAGTTACACCCCTTATCCTTAAGTTACACCCCTCATCCTAAAGTTACACCTCTTATTCTAAAGTTACACCCCCTTATCCTTAAGTTACACCCCTCATCCTAAAGTTACACCCCTTATTCTAAAGTTACACCCCTCATCCTAAAGTTACACCCTTATACTAAAGTTACACCCCTTATACTAAAGTTACACCCCTCATCCTAAAGTTACACCTCTTAGTCTAAAGTTACACCCCTTATTCTAAAGTTACACCCCTTATACTAAAGTTACACCCCTCATCCTAAAGTTACACCTCTTAGTCTAAAGTTACACCCCTTATTCTAAAGTTACACCCCTTTTTCTAGTTACACCCCTTATTTTAAAGTTACACCCCTTTTTCTAAAGTTACACCTCTTATTCTAAAGTTACACACCCCATATCCTAAAGTTACACCTCTTATTGTAAAGTTACACCTCTTATTCTAAAGTTACACCCCTTTTTCTAAAGTTACACCTCTTATTGTAAAGTTACACCTCTTATTCTAAAGTTACACCCCTTTTTCTAAAGTTACACCTCTTATTCTAAAGTTACACCCCTTATTCTAAAGTTACACCTCTTATTCTAAAGTTACACACCCCATATCCTAAAGTTACACCCCTTTTTCTAAAGTTACACCCCTTATTTTAAAGTTACACCTCTTATTCTAAAGTTACACACCCCATATCCTAAAGTTACACCCCTTATTTTAAAGTTACACCCATTTTTCTAAAGTTACACCTCTTATTGTAAAGTTACGCCTCTTATTCTAAAGTTACACACCCCATATCCTAAAGTTACACCCCTTATTTTAAAGTTACACCCATTTTTCTAAAGTTACACCTCTTATTGTAAAGTTACACCTCTTATTCTAAAGTTACACACCCCATATCCTAAAGTTACACCCCTTTTTCTAAAGTTACACCTCTTATTCTAAAGTTACACCCCTTATTTTAAAGTTACACCCCTTTTTCTAAAGTTACACCTCTTATTCTAAAGTTACACACCCCATATCCTAAAGTTACACCCCTTTTTCTAAAGTTACACCCCTTATTTTAAAGTTACACCCCTTTTTCTAAAGTTACACCTCTTATTCTAAAGTTACACACCCCATATCCTAAAGTTACACCCCTTTTTCTAGTTACACCCCTTATTTTAAAGTTACACCCCTTTTTCTAAAGTTACACCTCTTATTCTAAAGTTACACACCCCATATCCTAAAGTTACACCTCTTATTGTAAAGTTACACCTCTTATTCTAAAGTTACACCCCTTTTTCTAAAGTTACACCTCTTATTGTAAAGTTACACCTCTTATTCTAAAGTTACACCCCTTTTTCTAAAGTTACACCTCTTATTGTAAAGTTACACCTCTTATTCTAAAGTTACACCCCTTTTTCTAAAGTTACACCTCTTATTCTAAAGTTACACCCCTTATTCTAAAGTTACACCTCTTATTCTAAAGTTACACACCCCATATCCTAAAGTTACACCCCTTTTTCTAAAGTTACACCCCTTATTTTAAAGTTACACCTCTTATTCTAAAGTTACACACCCCATATCCTAAAGTTACACCCCTTATTTTAAAGTTACACCCATTTTTCTAAAGTTACACCTCTTATTGTAAAGTTACGCCTCTTATTCTAAAGTTACACACCCCATATCCTAAAGTTACACCCCTTATTTTAAAGTTACACCCATTTTTCTAAAGTTACACCTCTTATTGTAAAGTTACACCTCTTATTCTAAAGTTACACACCCCATATCCTAAAGTTACACCCCTTTTTCTAAAGTTACACCTCTTATTCTAAAGTTACACCCCTTATTTTAAAGTTACACCCCTTTTTCTAAAGTTACACCTCTTATTCTAAAGTTACACACCCCATATCCTAAAGTTACACCCCTTTTTCTAAAGTTACACCCCTTATTTTAAAGTTACACCCCTTTTTCTAAAGTTACACCTCTTATTCTAAAGTTACACACCCCATATCCTAAAGTTACACCCCTTTTTCTAGTTACACCCCTTATTTTAAAGTTACACCCCTTTTTCTAAAGTTACACCTCTTATTCTAAAGTTACACACCCCATATCCTAAAGTTACACCTCTTATTGTAAAGTTACACCTCTTATTCTAAAGTTACACCCCTTTTTCTAAAGTTACACCTCTTATTGTAAAGTTACACCTCTTATTCTAAAGTTACACCCCTTTTTCTAAAGTTACACCTCTTATTCTAAAGTTACACCTCTTATTGTAAAGTTACACCTCTTATTCTAAAGTTACACCCCTTATTTTAAAGTTACACCCCTTTTTCTAAAGTTACACCTCTTATTCTAAAGTTACACCTCTTATTGTAAAGTTACACCTCTTATTCTAAAGTTACACCCCTTTTCTAAAGTTACACCTCTTATTCTAAAGTTACACCTCTTATTGTAAAGTTACACCTCTTATTGTAAAGTTACACCCCTTATTTTAAAGTTACACCCCTTTTTCTAAAGTTACACCTCTTATTCTAAAGTTACACACCCCATATCCTAAAGTTACACCCCTTTTTCTAGTTACACCCCTTATTTTAAAGTTACACCCCTTTTTCTAAAGTTACACCTCTTATTCTAAAGTTACACCTCTTATTGTAAAGTTACACCTCTTATTCTAAAGTTACACCCCTTATTTTAAAGTTACACCCCTTTTTCTAAAGTTACACCTCTTATTCTAAAGTTACACCTCTTATTGTAAAGTTACACCTCTTATTCTAAAGTTACACCCCTTTTTCTAAAGTTACACCTCTTATTCTAAAGTTACACCTCTTATTGTAAAGTTACACCTCTTATTGTAAAGTTACACCCCTTATTTTAAAGTTACACCCCTTTTTCTAAAGTTACACCTCTTATTCTAAAGTTACACACCCCATATCCTAAAGTTACACCCCTTTTTCTAGTTACACCCCTTATTTTAAAGTTACACCCCTTTTTCTAAAGTTACACCTCTTATTCTAAAGTTACACACCCCATATCCTAAAGTTACACCTCTTATTGTAAAGTTACACCTCTTATTCTAAAGTTACACCCCTTTTTCTAAAGTTACACCTCTTATTGTAAAGTTACACCTCTTATTCTAAAGTTACACCCCTTTTTCTAAAGTTACACCTCTTATTCTAAAGTTACACCTCTTATTCTAAAGTTACACCTCTTATTGTAAAGTTACACCTCTTATTCTAAAGTTACACACCCCATATCCTAAAGTTACACCCCTTTTTTTAAAGTTACACCTCTTATTCTAAAGTTACACACCCCATATCCTAAAGTTACACCCCTTATTTTAAAGTTACACACCCCATATCCTAAAGTTACACCCCTTATTTTAAAGTTACACCCATTTTTCTAAAGTTACACCTCTTATTGTAAAGTTACACCTCTTATTCTAAAGTTACACACCCCATATCCTAAAGTTACACCCCTTTTTCTAAAGTTACACCTCTTATTCTAAAGTTACACCACTTATTTTAAAGTTACACCCCTTTTTCTAAAGTTACACCTCTTATTCTAAAGTTACACACCCCATATCCTAAAGTTACACCCCTTTTTCTAAAGTTACACCCCTTATTTTAAAGTTACACCCCTTTTTCTAAAGTTACACCTCTTATTCTAAAGTTACACACCCCATATCCTAAAGTTACACCCCTTTTTCTAGTTACAGCCCTTATTTTAAAGTTACACCCCTTTTTCTAAAGTTACACCTCTTATTCTAAAGTTACACACCCCATATCCTAAAGTTACACCTCTTATTGTAAAGTTACACCTCTTATTCTAAAGTTACACCCCTTTTTCTAAAGTTACACCTCTTACCTTAAAGTTACACCCCTTGTCCTAAAGTTACACCCCTTTATCCTTAAGCTACACCCATTATGCTAAAGTTACATCCCCTTATTCTAAAGTTACACCCCATATTCTAAAGTTACACCCCATTATCCTTAAGCTACACCCATTATGCTAAAGTTACATCCCCTTATTCTAAAGTTACACCCCATATTCTAAAGTTACACCCCTTTATCCTCAAGTTACACCCATTATGCTAAAGTTACATCCCCTTATTCTAAAGTTACACCCCTTTATCCTTAAGCTACACCCATTATCCTAAAGTTACATCCCCTTACTCTAAAGTTACACGCCTTATCCTAAAGTTACACCCCTTTATCCTTAAGCTACACCCATTATCCTAAAGTTACATCCCCTTACTCTAAAGTTACACGCCTTATCCTAAAGTTACACCCCTTTATCCTTAAGCTACACCCATTATCCTAAAGTTACATCCCCTTACTCTAAAGTTACACGCCTTATCCTAAAGTTACACCCCTTTATCCTTAAGCTACACCCATTATCCTAAAGTTACATCCCCTTACTCTAAAGTTACACGCCTTATCCTAAAGTTACACCCCTTTATCCTTAAGCTACACCCATTATCCTAAAGTTACATCCCCTTACTCTAAAGTTACACGCCTTATCCTAAAGTTACACCCCTTTATCCTTAAGCTACACCCATTATCCTAAAGTTACATCCCTTACTCTAAAGTTACACGCCTTATCCTAAAGTTACACCCCTTTATCCTTAAGCTACACCCATTATCCTAAAGTTACATCCCCTTACTCTAAAGTTACACGCCTTATCCTAAAGTTACACCCCTTTATCCTTAAGCTACACCCATTATCCTAAAGTTACATCCCCTTATTCTGACTCCTACACAATAAAACTCACCAATAACACGCGCTTTTCTGAAGAGATCAATTGTATTGTAAAGTTCAATCAAAATAGTCGAAATAGTCACTAGTCGTACTAGCCCCATTGATAGATGAGGCTAGTAGGTCTTTTAGTGTTTTGTTCTTTTTATAAATCAGGTTTTATCTAGGAATAACCCCTGCAGAACCAGGTCTAATGTAACAATAGGCCAGAAAGGGTTTAAAATCTCAATAATTCTATGAAACTGATAATGGTCACACGTCAACTCGCCAGAACTCTGTGACTCATTGGCTGAGGCTCCTATTTTTACTTCCTGGCCTGACTACGGTGAAATGTGTTGGTTTTGTTCCAAATCCATTCCTTATTGATGGAATGTATATTATTGGCACACTTCCCCTTACTTCTATTATCATTCTATTATTAAGTCCATTATTCATTTGTAAACTGGAGCAAGCGGCCTGAGAATCTGACCAGAAACCAGAGAGAGGGTTTGATTCTACATATACTGGATATCATTTCTGGGAGCAAATCTGCTCCTCATTACTGTCCCCCCTGGTTTGAGGATAATACCGCCCATTAAATAGAAAATAATTGTGTTGTAAAATAAACACAACACTCTCTAATAAAAACTCCCGTTGTTCAAGACATGGGAAATTCAAATATTCCATAATGGACCATAGTGTTGCCAGGCCTTTGTCATGTCCTATGGAAGTATATAGAGAACCTATATCTGCTATCACCGGTACATATCCCTCTTTCCAGTTAACAGATTGAAGCAGATCAACCATAGACTCTGAGGCTTTTAGGGAGGAAGGCAGGAAGGGTACCAGTACTTGCAAATGAACATCAATAAATCTGCATGAATGAATCTAACTCCTGATATGATCGGTGTTTCCGGAGTTACCAAGGTCTTATGAATTGAAGGTGAATGATGTAAAATTGCCATTTTAGGAAACTTGGTCCATAAAAATTCAAACTCCTGCTTATTATCCTCCTAATGTTCTGGCAAAAATACCAGGGCTGCCATCAGCAGGGCTTGTAGTAGATGTAACGTTCTTCTTTAGCAAGGGGGCCTGGCCCCTCCATGTCGGGCAGGCTGTATCTGCACCTCGGTGGCACCGCTGATCTAGGACCTACTTGTTTCAGGGAGGGAGCCCAGGATTATTGTCGGTGGCCCCTTCAAAGCTTGATTCTGCTTAAAGATGTTTTGTTTCCTGATAAAGATGCCAATAATGTGTCTTTTATTTCAGGTGCAAGATTTCGGCCTGAAGCATTTGTTGGCAATGAAAAGCTTACGACTCTTATCTCTGGCAGGTGAGCGGAGAGTCTATTGGGTCAGGTCTCTAGCCCAGAAGCCCCCAAAGCTTGACTAATATGCAAGAAGGAATTTGCCCTGGCTGTATATCTGTAACCAGGCTGCCACATCAGCCCATGACCCGAGTCCCTATGCAGGATGGGTAGCATGGTACCTGAGGGGCAGAGGCGCACACAGTGGGCTGAGCATTGTGTTACCTGGACAATTTGTAGCTTTGTGTGTATTGGGCAAACACTTGGCTGCACTCGCTTACCAGCTATTTGTTGTTGGAAAGGACAGTGATTGCAGTGAGACAAAACACAACAAGTTTACAAGGCTCTTAATGGTCTGAACCCCCTCAAAGCCCCCCCAATATCTAGTTCCCAGCTACAATATACTGGAGCAGATGGAACCCTGAGCATGATCTGACCTGACCCTCTCAGGCACCTTGGTGTAAGCGGGGTGAAAAGAACATCAGTCTTAAGGGCTCCTCCTTTTTAATGTTTTGTTTTTTTGCATGGTGAAAGAAAATGTAACTCAAATTTTACAATATGCATTTATTCCACATTTTCCCTGATTTGTACTATTGAAGCAGTATTTGTCTGTCTGGTTGCATTTACTGCACTTCTGGTTCTAACTCCTGAACTGAGGAGAACTGGCTCCTGTTCCATTGATATAAGAACCTTTCCCAGAGAACAAAAACACTCTTTTACCTGGAACCATAAATAACTTTCACACCAGTGGAACTGAGCCATGAACATGTATGGAAAGGTTGCTTAGAACGACCGTCTCTTTCATTGTGAGAAACACTATTTTTGGTTTGAGTTCCCCTTATATAATATATAACCTGCTTGCCCAGGGGGAGACCATATGACATAAGTTGATATTAAATTAAATGGTAATTTATGGCACTTATTTTTAACTGTTGACGGAAATGAAGAGAGGCTTCTGTTGTATTTACGGGTTGGAGTTGTGTTCCATGCCCAAGATGATCTGACGTGTGTTGATTGTGTGTATCATTGCAGGATGTCCCTTGCTTACCACTACAGGCCTCTCTGGCCTGGTCCAACTGCAAGACTTGGAAGAACTGGAACTGACCAACTGTCCTGGGGCGACTCCGGAGCTCTTCAAGTATTTCTCCCAGCACCTGCCTCGTTGTGTGGTGATTGAGTAAGATACCAGCAACACACTTTAAGCCGTCTCTTCCAAATCATTGACAGCACTGACCATCAGATCGGAGACTTTGGCTTGGGAATCGAGACCAAGCCATTGATTACTGACACGCAAAGAGAGCAAGATCCTGGGAGATATTTCACACTCCGGTTTGTGAAGGCTTCATTCCATGTCCCGAAGGAAGGGTTGTATATTTCCCACGTCTCATTTCTTGTCTTCTCTGTCGTGGACTGTTTTGCAACTCAAAAGTAGAGCTGGTTCCCATTCAAACCCCCAGCAGTGTCCTCTATAAGGTTAACATGGCATGAGGATTAGAGCAGTGGAGCTTTACTTGCTCTTATGGAAATGGTGGTTGTCCATTATTTGAGTTTTGGTGCTTTGGAAGATGGTTAGAGAAGATCTACTGGGACCCACATATAATAATTCCTGGATAATTAAATGCCGACACTGTATTGGCAATATTGATTGAAGTAGGATATTCTGGGTCCACCAATTATCTGAAGAGGTTTCCATGCAAATTGATGTTGGTATGACTGGTCTGTTCTCTTAGAAAGAGTAACGAGATGAATGGGATGACCACAAGAAGAGCCTATGTGTTGACCCAATGATAATTATCATCTACTCTGAGCCAGAGTCCTACTCCGCCTTCATTCCACTTGGTTTGGACATTTATGCATTTGCTGTGGTTCTACAATCGCAAAGCTCATATGGTCTTTAGGTTTAGTCATCGGTGCTGACAGAGCTTTGCAGCTGCAATCAAATGGTATATTGTTTGGCTTTTGCAGTTGATTAAGGCAAGGGGGTCACAGGCTGTTCATGCTTAGGGTTATCCTAGGCCTTCTATGGGGAGGAACCAGCAGCAGTTATTTTCTTAGTTCTGCCCGGTGATCATTTATTCTAAGTGGATCAAGTCTCGAGCCATCAGTTCTATAAAAAGGACAGTACAGGGATATCGTGGACATGGAGCAAACATTGACCAGAGGAACCATAAGCAAGATATGCCTTTGTGTATATATGTGTTTGCTAAGGTGGACTGGGGGTCTCCCTCACATTGCTTCATAGCTTGCCCTAGTGCCTGTACATTTTTTGCCCCTGCTTGTCTAAAATTCAAAACAGAAGATGGAAGACAGTATCACCCACACTTTCCGTCCACATCCTGGAAGGAATATTTCTTCTTGAGCTGAACCTGCTCCAAGAAAGTTGCCTGAGGAGCACAAATGGTGATAAAATGAAATGTTTTACCCCCTCTGAGACATAATCCATTAGCCCCCCCTAGTGTCTCTACTTGTCCGTTAGTCTGTGATCTTCTCCCTCAATCTCATTCCAGCAGTAGTCTCCCCTCATCCTTACAAGTTCTTTTTTCCTGTTCTCTGTCCCAAACTCTATTTGCCCCCAGCTGGCCCAAACTCTATTTGCCCCATGATCACATCCTGCTTTGAAGAGCACTGTTTACAAAACAATCTCGTGCTATTTCTCACATGCTTTAAATATATTAAAATATCTAATTTTTTCCTCCAGAAGAATGTGACCAATGGTTTGTTATAGTTTCACATTTCCTGCCTTGTAACTAGGGATGCACCCAACCCAGTTTTTTGGGTTTGCCCCAACCCCCGAATCCACCCCAAGGGATTTGGCCAAATACTGAACCGAATCCTAATTGGCATATGCTAATTAGGAGCCAGAAGGGGTAAAAAAAAATTCACTTCCGTGTTCACACGGACATTTAACCCTTCCAAATCCTAATTAGTATATCCTAATTTATGACAACTAGGATTTGGTTCAGCCAGGACCATGGATTATGGCAAATCAGAACTCTGCCGAAAAAGACCGAATCCTGAATTCCGTGCATCCCTACTTCTAACACAAGATGTGCATAATGTGAATAGTGTAGCCATTACAGAATGTATAAATACACAAGCTGTACCCCCACACTGTACTGTCTAAGGGAAACACTATGGCACCTCCTACCCATATGTATAAATACAAATATACAGAGAGGGAATGTTCTGGGCACACAATAAGCTGTACCCCCACACTGTACTGTCTAAGGGAAACACTATGGCACCTCCTACCCATATGTATAAATACAAATATACAGAGAAGGAATGTTCTGGGCACACAATAAGCTGTACCCCCATACTGTACTGTCTAAGGGAAACACTATGGCACCTCCTACCCATATGTATAAATACAAATATACAGAGAAGGAATGTTCTGGGCACACAATAAGCTGTACCCCCATACTGTACTGTCTAAGGGAAACACTATGGCACCCCCTACCCATATGTATAAATACAAATATATAGAGAAGGAATGTTCTGGGCACACAATAAGCTGTACCTCCATACTGTACTGTCTAAGGGAAACACTATGGCACCCCCTACCCATATGTATAAATACAAATATACAGAGAGGGAATGTTCTGGGCACACAATAAGCTGTACCCCCATACTGTACTGTCTAAGGGAAACACTATGGCACCCCCTACCCATATGTATAAATACAAATATATAGAGAAGGAATGTTCTGGGCACACAATAAGCTGTACCTCCATACTGTACTGTCTAAGGGAAACACTATGGCACCCCCTACCCATATGTATAAATACAAATATACAGAGAGGGAATGTTCTGGGCACACAATAAGCTGTACCCCCATACTGTACTGTCTAAGGGAAACACTATGGCACCCCCTACCCATATGTATAAATACAAATATACAGAGAAGGAATGTTCTGGGCACACAATAAGCTGTACCCTCATACTGTACTGTCTAAGGGAAACACTATGGCACCTCCTACCCATATGTATAAATACAAATATACAGAGAGGGAATGTTCTGGGCACACAATAAGCTGTACCCCCATACTGTACTGTCTAAGGGAAATACTATGGCACCCCCTACCCATATGTATAAATACAAATATACAGAGAGGGAATGTTCTGGGCACACAATAAGCTGTACCCCCATACTGTACTGTCTAAGGGAAACACTATGGCACCTCCTACCCATATGTATAAATACAAATATACAGAGAAGGAATGTTCTGGGCACACAATAAGCTGTACCCCCATACTGTACTGTCTAAGGGAAACACTATGGCACCCCCTACCCATATGTATAAATACAAATATACAGAGAGGGAATGTTCTGGGCACACAATAAGCTGTACCCCCATACTGTACTGTCTAAGGGAAACACTATGGCACCCCCTACCCATATGTATAAATACAAATATACAGAGGGAATGTTCTGGGCACACAATAAGCTGTACCCCCATACTGTACTGTCTAAGGGAAACACTATGGCACCCCCTACCCATATGTATAAATACAAATATACAGAGAGGGAATGTTCTGGGCACACAATAAGCTGTACCCCCATACTGTACTGTCTAAGGGAAACACTATGGCACCTCCTACCCATATGTATAAATACAAATATACAGAGAAGGAATGTTCTGGGCACACAATAAGCTGTACCCCCATACTGTACTGTCTAAGGGAAACACTATGGCACCTCCTACCCATATGTATAAATACAAATATACAGAGAAGGAATGTTCTGGGCACACAATAAGCTGTACCTCCATACTGTACTGTCTAAGGGAAACACTATGGCACCCCCTACCCATATGTATAAATACAAATATACAGAGAGGGAATGTTCTGGGCACACAATAAGCTGTACCCCCATACTGTACTGTCTAAGGGAAACACTATGGCACCTCCTACCCATATGTATAAATACAAATATACAGAGAGGGAATGTTCTGGGCACACAATAAGCTGTACCCCCATACTGTACTGTCTAAGGGAAACACTATGGCACCCCCTACCCATATGTATAAATACAAATATACAGAGAGGGAATGTTCTGGGCACACAATAAGCTGTACCCCCATACGGTACTGTATAAGGAGAGCTGAAGGTGGGTTAGGGAATAGAGGAGGAGGTTACACAATACAGTCGGTACCAGTTGCCTGTAACACTGGGGGTAATAACTCGGGGTAAGTCACTGAGCCCTCAGTATAAGGAGCCAAAGGCCCGTGTTATTCCCCCTCCCACAGGGAATCGCCTTCAGGCACAACGTCACTACTGTCCCCCCCCGTCACACCCCAACCCGCAGCCCCGCCCCTGCTCCTTCCGGTGGGAGACGTCACACAACTTCCGCTCTCACCGGTCAAGGTAACTGGGACTAAAGGGTGCGCGGTTACCATGGAGACAGGGAGAAAGAGCCCAATATCGGCGGCCAGAGGGGCCCTTCGCTTGGGATTGTGGGATATATGGGGCTCCCTGGGCTTTCATTGGTTGTAAAACAGATTGGGCTTGTGTGTGATTGGCGGGGCAGTGCCCAGTGATACCCCTGAGAGTGGGAGGGGCAGTGCCCAGTGATACCCCTGAGAGTGGGAGGGGCAGTGCCCAGTGATACCCCTGAGAGTGGGAGGGGCAGTGCCCAGTGATTCCCCTGAGAGTGGGAGGGGCAGTGCCCAGTGATTCCCCTGAGAGTGGGAGGGGCAGTGCCCAGTGATTCCCCTGAGAGTGGGAGGGGCAGTGCCCAGTGATTCCCCTGAGAGTGGGAGGGGCAGTGCCCAGTGATTCCCCTGAGAGTGGGAGGGGCAGTGCCCAGTGATTCCCCTGAGAGTGGGAGGGGCAGTGCCCAGTGATACCCCTGAGAGTGGGAGGGGCAGTGCCCAGTGATACCCCTGAGAGTGGGAGGGGCAGTGCCCAGTGATTCCCCTGAGAGTGGGAGGGGCAGTGCCCAGTGATACCCCTGAGAGTGGGAGGGGCAGTGCCCAGTGATACCCCTGAGAGTGGGAGGGGCAGTGCCCAGTGATGCCCCTGAGAGTGGGAGGGGCAGTGCCCAGTGATTCCCCTGAGAGTGGGAGGGGCAGTGCCCAGTGATTCCCCTGAGAGTGGGAGGGGCAGTGCCCAGTGATTCCCCTGAGAGTGGGAGGGGCAGTGCCCAGTGATACCCCTGAGAGTGGGAGGGGCAGTGCCCAGTGATACCCCTGAGAGTGGGAGGGGCAGTGCCCAGTGATACCCCTGAGAGTGGGAGGGGCAGTGCCCAGTGATTCCCCTGAGAGTGGGAGGGGCAGTGCCCAGTGATACCCCTGAGAGTGGGAGGGGCAGTGCCCAGTGATTCCCCTGAGAGTGGGAGGGGCAGTGCCCAGTGATTCCCCTGAGAGTGGGAGGGGCAGTGCCCAGTGATACCCCTGAGAGTGGGAGGGGCAGTGCCCAGTGATACCCCTGAGAGTGGGAGGGGCAGTGCCCAGTGATTCCCCTGAGAGTGGGAGGGGCAGTGCCCAGTGATACCCCTGAGAGTGGGAGGGGCAGTGCCCAGTGATACCCCTGAGAGTGGGAGGGGCAGTGCCCAGTGATACCCCTGAGAGTGGGAGGGGCAGTGCGCAGTGATACCCCTGAGAGTGGGAGGGGCAGTGCCCAGTGATTCCCCTGAGAGTGGGAGGGGCAGTGCCCAGTGATTCCCCTGAGAGTGGGAGGGGCAGTGCCAAGTGATACCCCTGAGAGTGGGAGGGGCAGTGCCCAGTGATTCCCCTGAGAGTGGGAGGGGCAGTGCCCAGTGATACCCCTGAGAGTGGGAGGGGCAGTGCCCAGTGATTCCCCTGAGAGTGGGAGGGGCAGTGCCCAGTGATACCCCTGAGAGTGGGAGGGGCAGTGCCCAGTGATACCCCTGAGAGTGGGAGGGGCAGTGCCCAGTCATACCCCTGAGAGTGGGAGGGGCAGTGCCCAGTGATACCCCTGAGAGTGGGAGGGGCAGTGCCCAGTGATACCCCTGAGAGTGGGAGGGGCAGTGCCCAGTGATACCCCTGAGAGTGGGAGGGGCAGTGCCCAGTGATACCCCTGAGAGTGGGAGGGGCAGTGCCCAGTGATACCCCTGAGAGTGGGAGGGGCAGTGCCCAGTGATACCCCTGAGAGTGGGAGGGGCAGTGCCCAGTGATTCCCCTGAGAGTGGGAGGGGCAGTGCCCAGTGATACCCCTGAGAGTGGGAGGGGCAGTGCCCAGTGATACCCCTGAGAGTGGGAGGGGCAGTGCCAAGTGATGCCCCTGAGAGTGGGAGGGGCAGTGCCCAGTGATGCCCCTGAGAGTGGGAGGGGCAGTGCCCAGTGATTCCCCTGAGAGTGGGAGGGGCAGTGCCCAGTGATACCCCTGAGAGTGGGAGGGGCAGTGCCCAGTGATACCCCTGAGAGTGGGAGGGGCAGTGCCAAGTGATGCCCCTGAGAGTGGGAGGGGCAGTGCCCAGTGATTCCCCTGAGAGTGGGAGGGGCAGTGCCCAGTGATGCCCCTGAGAGTGGGAGGGGCAGTGCCCAGTGATGCCCCTGAGAGTGGGAGGGGCAGTGCCCAGTGATGCCCCTGAGAGTGGGAGGGGCAGTGCCCAGTGATTCCCCTGAGAGTGGGAGGGGCAGTGCCCAGTGATTCCCCTGAGAGTGGGAGGGGCAGTGCCCAGTGATTCCCCTGAGAGTGGGAGGGGCAGTGCCAAGTGATGCCCCTGAGAGTGGGAGGGGCAGTGCCAAGTGATGCCCCTGAGAGTGGGAGGGGCAGTGCCAAGTGATGCCCCTGAGAGTGGGAGGGGCAGTGCCCAGTGATACCCCTGAGAGTGGGAGGGGCAGTGCCCAGTGATTCCCCTGAGAGTGGGAGGGGCAGTGCCCAGTGATTCCCCTGAGAGTGGGAGGGGCAGTGCCAAGTGATTCCCCTGAGAGTGGGAGGGGCAGTGCCCAGTGATACCCCTGAGAGTGGGAGGGGCAGTGCCCAGTGATACCCCTGAGAGTGGGAGGGGCAGTGCCCAGTGATACCCCTGAGAGTGGGAGGGGCAGTGCCCAGTGATACCCCTGAGAGTGGGAGGGGCAGTGCCCAGTGATACCCCTGAGAGTGGGAGGGGCAGTGCCCAGTGATACCCCTGAGAGTGGGAGGGGCAGTGCCCAGTGATTCCCCTGAGAGTGGGAGGGGCAGTGCCCAGTGATACCCCTGAGAGTGGGAGGGGCAGTGCCCAGTGATACCCCTGAGAGTGGGAGGGGCAGTGCCCAGTGATACCCCTGAGAGTGGGAGGGGCAGTGCCCAGTGATACCCCTGAGAGTGGGAGGGGCAGTGCCCAGTGATACCCCTGAGAGTGGGAGGGGCAGTGCCCAGTGATACCCCTGAGAGTGGGAGGGGCAGTGCCCAGTGATTCCCCTGAGAGTGGGAGGGGCAGTGCCCAGTGATACCCCTGAGAGTGGGAGGGGCAGTGCCCAGTGATACCCCTGAGAGTGGGAGGGGCAGTGCCAAGTGATGCCCCTGAGAGTGGGAGGGGCAGTGCCAAGTGATGCCCCTGAGAGTGGGAGGGGCAGTGCCCAGTGATTCCCCTGAGAGTGGGAGGGGCAGTGCCCAGTGATACCCCTGAGAGTGGGAGGGGCAGTGCCCAGTGATACCCCTGAGAGTGGGAGGGGCAGTGCCCAGTGATGCCCCTGAGAGTGGGAGGGGCAGTGCCCAGTGATTCCCCTGAGAGTGGGAGGGGCAGTGCCCAGTGATTCCCCTGAGAGTGGGAGGGGCAGTGCCCAGTGATTCCCCTGAGAGTGGGAGGGGCAGTGCCAAGTGATGCCCCTGAGAGTGGGAGGGGCAGTGCCAAGTGATGCCCCTGAGAGTGGGAGGGGCAGTGCCAAGTGATGCCCCTGAGAGTGGGAGGGGCAGTGCCCAGTGATACCCCTGAGAGTGGGAGGGGCAGTGCCCAGTGATTCCCCTGAGAGTGGGAGGGGCAGTGCCCAGTGATTCCCCTGAGAGTGGGAGGGGCAGTGCCCAGTGATTCCCCTGAGAGTGGGAGGGGCAGTGCCCAGTGATACCCCTGAGAGTGGGAGGGGCAGTGCCCAGTGATTCCCCTGAGAGTGGGAGGGGCAGTGCCCAGTGATTCCCCTGAGAGTGGGAGGGGCAGTGCCAAGTGATTCCCCTGAGAGTGGGAGGGGCAGTGCCCAGTGATTCCCCTGAGAGTGGGAGGGGCAGTGCCCAGTGATTCCCCCGAGAGTGACATCAATCTACTGCTGATGTCATCAAGGGGCCCCAGGGCCCTTCATTAGTAGCCTTTACCTGGAGGCAGCCATATTGGTTCCTGTAGTACCCACAGCGGCCACCAGATGGAACCCTATCATCTCACTACAATACAGGCGCAAAATGACGTTACCCCTGTACTCACATCCCCGATGTTCTTTTCAAAGTTTTTGCACAATAGATTTTATGGTTGTTTGGACACAAAACTGCTCTGAGCAAATGACACTGGGGATCTAGTGCTCCATATATAAACCTGATCCATCCAACCACTTACACCGGAAATCCACCCATTCGACCCATTCCCACCATTTCCACCATTCCCACCATTCCTACCATTCCTACCATTCCTACCATTGCCTACCATTCCCTCCATTCCCACCATTCCTACCATTCCTACCATTCCTACCATTCCTACCATTCCTACCATTGCCTACCATTCCTACCATTCCTACCATTCCTACCATTGCCTACCATTCCCTCCATTCCCACCATTTCCACCATTCCCACCATTCCTACCATTCCTACCATTCCTACCATTGCCTACCATTCCTACCATTCCTACCATTCCTACCATTGCCTACCATTCCCTCCATTCCCACCATTCCTACCATTCCCCACCATTCCTACCATTCCCACCATTCCTACCATTCCCACCATTCCCACCATTCCTACCATTCCCACCATTCCTACCATTCCCACCATTCCCACCATTCCTACCATTCCCACCATTCCTACCATTCCCACCATTCCTACCATTCCCACCATTCCCCACCATTCCTACCATTCCCACCATTCCTACCATTCCTACCATTGCCTACCATTCCTACCATTCCCACCATTCCTACCATTCCCACCATTCCTACCATTCCTACCATTCCTACCATTCCTACCATTGCCTACCATTCCTACCATTCCCACCATTCCTACCATTCCCACCATTCCTACCATTCCTACCATTCCCACCATTCCTACCATTCCCACCATTCCCCACTATTCCTACCATTCCCCACCATTCCCACCATTCCTACCATTCCCACCATTCCTACCATTCCCACCATTCCCCACCATTCCCACCATTCCTACCATTCCCACCATTCCTACCATTCCCACCATTCCCCACCATTCCTACCATTCCCACCATTCCTACCATTCCCACCATTCCTACCATTCCCACCATTCCTACCATTCCCACCATTCCCACCATTCCTACCATTCCTACCATTCCCCACCATTCCTACCATTCGTCACCATTCCTACCATTCCCACCATTCCTACCATTCCCCACCATTCCTACCATTCGCCACCATTCCTACCATTCCCCACCATTCCTACCATTCCCACCATTCCTACCATTCCCACCATTCCTACCATTCCTACCATTCCCACCATTCCTACCATTCCCACCATTCCTACCATTCCTACCATTCCCACCATTCCTACCATTCCCCACCATTCCTACCATTCGCCACCATTCCTACCATTCCCCACCATTCCTACCATTCCCACCATTCCTACCATTCCCACCATTCCTACCATTCCCACCATTCCTACCATTCCTACCATTCCCACCATTCCTACCATTCCCCACCATTCCTACCATTCGCCACCATTCCCACCATTCCTACCATTCCCACCATTCCTACCATTCCTACCATTCCCACCATTCCTACCATTCCCCACCATTCCTACCATTCCCACCATTCCTACCATTCCCACCATTCTTACCATTTGCTACCATTCCTACCATTCCCACCATTCCTACCATTCCTACCATTCGCCACCATTCTTACCATTCCCACCATTCCTACCATTCCCACCATTCCTACCATTTGCCACCATTCCCACCATTCCTTCCATTCCCCATCATTCCTACTATTCTCACCATTCCTCAACATTTCCACCATTCCTACCATTTCCACCATTCCCATCATCCCCACCATTCCCATCATCCCCACCATTCCTCACCATTCCCATCATTCCTACCCTTCCCATCATCCCCACCATTCCCACTATCTCCACCATTCCTACCATTTCCCACCATTCCCACTATGCCCAGCATTCCCACCATTCTTCTTCACCATTCCCATCATCCCCATGATTCCCATCATCCCCACCATTCCTCACCATTCCCATCATCCCCACCATTCCTACCATTCCCACCAATCCTGTGCCTTTTGTGTGTGGACAACAAATCCCACCAACACATTAGCCCAGGCCCTACTGTCCCGGGGCCCGGCAGCTTTCTCACCTCCCCCAGGGCCAAGTTAGTTGCCAAGTTGGAGCTGATGTTGGGCTGCTTTTCCCCTCTAGGAATGGATGAAGACGGGGTGCAGGAGGTGCTTTCTTCCCTGGGGGGGAAGCCAGTGGGGGGGTGGGGGCTGCTACAGATCGCTGGGTGCTCAGGCCTTGCCGCCTACACTGTCTGGGCCTTGGTCCTAATGCCGGGCTTCAGGAAAGTGCCTCTAAAGTTACAGGTAAGTCCCTGGAAACCTATATATCTATGTGTGTGTGTGTGTGTGTATTTACACTGTGTGTATGTGAGGCAGACTGGCAGTGTCCCTTGTTGTACAGCCAGTTAGTAGAGAAGAAAGGGTTGGTATGAAGGTAACAGGGAGTAAATAGTGAATTCAGAGTTACCAGCAACGTGGAAATAGATAGCGGATATTGTGAAAATGCATATTTAACTGTATATAGTAAGAATATACAACATAGATAGTGAGTAAGTAGAGAGTAGTGTAGGAGTAGATAGTGAGTAAGCAGGGAGTAGTGTAGGAGTAGATAGTGAGTAAGCAGGGAGTAGTGTAGGAGTAGATAGTAAGTAAGCAGGGAGTAGTGTAGGAGTAGATAGTGAGTAAGCAGGGAGTAGTGTAGGAATATATAGTGAGTAAGCAGGGAGTAGTGTAAGAGTAGATAGTGAGTAAGCATGGACTAGTGTAGGAGTAGATAGCGAGTAAGAAGGGCGTAGTGTAGGAATAGATAGGAAGTAGTGTAGGAGTAGATAGTGAGCAAGCAGGGAGTAGTGTAGGAGCAGATAGCGAGTAAGCAGGGAGTAGTGTAGGACTAGATAGTAAGCAGGGAGTAGTGTAGTAGTAGATAGTGAGTAAGCAGGGAGTAGTGTAGGAGTAGGTAGTGAGTAAGCAGGGAGTAGTGTAGGAGTAGGTAGTGAGTAAGCAGGGAGTAGTGTAGGAGTAGATAGCGAGTAAGCAGGGAGTAGTGTAGGAGTAGATAGTAAGCAGGGAGTAGTGTAGGAGTAGATAGTAAGCAGGGAGTAGTGTAGGAGTAGATAGTAAGCAGGGAGTAGTGTAGGAGTAGATAGTAAGCAGGGAGTAGTGTAGGAGTAGATAGTAAGCAGGGAGTAGTGTAGGAGTAGATAGTAAGCAGGGAGTAGTGTAGGAGTAGATAGTAAGCAGGGAGTAGTGTAGGAGTAGATAGTAAGCAGGGAGTAGTGTAGGAGTAGATAGCGAGTAAGCAGGGAGTAGTGTAGGAGTAGATAGTAAGCAGGGAGTAGTGTAGGAGTAGATAGTAAGCAGGGAGTAGTGTAGGAGTAGATAGTAAGCAGGGAGTAGTGTAGGAGTAGATAGCGAGTAAGCAGGGAGTAGTGTAGGAGTAGATAGTAAGCAGGGAGTAGTGTAGGAGTAGATAGTAAGCAGGGAGTAGTGTAGGAGTAGATAGTAAGCAGGGAGTAGTGTAGGAGTAGATAGTAAGCAGGGAGTAGTGTAGGAGTAGATAGCGAGTAAGCAGGGAGTAGTGTAGGAGTAGATAGTAAGCAGGGAGTAGTGTAGGAGTAGATAGTAAGCAGGGAGTAGTGTAGGAGTAGATAGCGAGTAAGCAGGGAGTAGTGTAGGAGTAGATAGTAAGCAGGGAGTAGTGTAGGAGTAGATAGTAAGCAGGGAGTAGTGTAGGAGTAGATAGCGAGTAAGCAGGGAGTAGTGTAGGAGTAGATAGTAAGCAGGGAGTAGTGTAGGAGTAGATAGTAAGCAGGGAGTGGTGTAGGAGTAGATAGTAAGTGGAAAGGAGGAGATACTATATGTGTTACTAAGTGGCTATGAAACTGCTGTACCCAGGTGCCGTACTTGCCCGCCAGTGCCAAGCAGGTAGCCAACGTAATGAGTCTGTTGGAAGGACGTTCAGGGAAGATGGTGGATCTCGGCTCCGGGGACGGCAGAATTGTAAGAAGCCAGAGAGTGTTACTCATGGGCCCACGCAGTACTCGCAGGCAGGACCGGATTTATTATCAGGGTGCCCTGAGGCCACACCCATTACCCTCCCACTGTGGGCACAGGACACACCCACCCACTGCTCCTTTAGGGAATGAGGCCCTTTATTGCAGCTTCAGCTTTACCCGGTTTCTCATAGGGTTTCTATGGTAGCCAGCTTGTAATTATTGGCTCTGCCTGGGGGGGGCAGGTTTGGTACATATGGGGGTGGCAGCCCCCGTGTAAGCCACAATGGGAACAGCCCCCAGTATAAATGCACAACAGGGTTGGATTCTTTCTGCCAATCGCAAAGGCAGCTTCCAGGGGGCCAATCACATGGCATTCTGGGTGGGACATTGTAGGGGCCAATCCAGCCCTGAATTGTAATAGTGCCAATCACAGCTAATACCGCTGGGCCATGTACGGTGGCCTCTATAACCCAAATCTGGTTTCAAATCAAAGGATATTGAGCCAATAACTGATTTTCACAGATGAAATGGGGGGGGCCCTAATGGGATGGCATTTCTACAATTCCTAAAGGGAAACTAAACCCAACCGTAAAGCTGTCCCACGGCGCCCCCTACTTCTCTATTGATGCTACTGACCCAAAACTTCATTACAGATACAAGAGAAGTGACCAATGAGAATGCTGATTCCCTGTGTCAGGCCCCTTGCTGGTACCTTACATATAGAGATAATGATGGCATTTTCCCGTCATTATATGGCACAGGAATCAGACATGGGGATAAAGGGACAGACTTGTTCAGTGCTGGGAAACTGTGCTTATTGCTCCCAACTCCAATTGCAGGAACAGAGAACAGGGAGCCGGATTTACTCACATCAGCTGGGATTCTCATTGGAGGATTCTTTTGCATTTCTGCCAATGCGGGCCCTAGAGAGCTGGGAAAGTTTTATTGGGCAATATTGCTTTAAGAATCCAACCCTGATGTTGCTGGACTACAGCTCCCAGCATGCCTCACCCTTCATTATATGTTACATTATTCTGGGATTTGTAGTCCGGCAACAGCTGAGTAACGTTTGGTTGAGCCGCGCTGTGCCGCAGGGTTTAGTTTCCCTTTAAGTGTTAGTACCTAGACAATATGAAGTTATATATCTGTGACCAGTGGGACTCTAGCAAAGGTTGTAGTGCCAGACTTGTCTCAGTGCAATATACAGTAATGGCAGATTAAGGCGGGGCTTTTGGGGGCCTAAATCATGTTCTGTTGCCATAGGTGCTGGGGGCTGCACAGCGGGGGTTTCACCCTGCAGTTGGCTACGAGCTGAACCCTTGGCTAGTGCGCCTTTCCTACATAAACGCCTGGAGGGCAGGGTGCCACGGCAAGGTCTCCTACCGGCGCCAGGACCTATGGAAGGTAAAGCCCCGGCCCCCCCCAATGCCCCCCAGTGCCCCCCCATAACCTGCCACTCACAGTAACCTCTCATTCCCTCTGTAGGTCAAGTTACACGACTGCAGCAACATCTCTGTCTTCCTGGCACCGAGTGTGGTAAGTACCTGCCACGTACCCCTGGGGGTTGGGGGGTCCCACAGCGTTATATATATATATATAGGGTGGGGCCTAACATTCATGGGAAGGAGCTGCACTATTACTGCATTCTGATTGGTACCAGTGTTTCCCACACTGCCGCAGGGATGGCTCGGTCTGAGGGCTAGTGAGGGGGAGATTTGGGCTAAAAGCTAGTGAGGGGGAGATTTGGGCTAAAGGCTAGTGAGGGGGGGATTTGGGCTAAAGGCTAGTGAGGGGGGGATTTGGGCTAAAGGTTAGTGAGGGGGGGATTTGAGGTTAGACCTTCTAGAAGCCTGACCAAAAGTTGGATCTTTATGGGGCTTTAACTGAAAAAAATAGTCAGCTGCCCTGAGCATGAGTGAGTGGGCCAGTAACCATAGGAACATAGAGCCCAGTTAGGGAATGGGAGCCCAGATGGGCCAGTAACCATAGGAACATAGAGCCCGGTTAGGGGATGGGAGCCCAGATGGGCCAGTAACCATAGGAACATAGAGCCCAGTTAGGGGATGGGAGCCCAGATGGGCCAGTAACCATAGGAATATAGAGCCCAGTTAGGGAATGGGAGCCCAGATGGGCCAGTAACCATAGGAACATAGAGCCCGGTTAGGGGATGGGAGCCCAGATGGGCCAGTAACCATAGGAACATAGAGCCCAGTTAGGGAATGGGAGCCCAGATGGGCCAGTAACCATAGGAACATAGAGCCCGGTTAGGGAATGGGAGCCCAGATGGGCCAGTAACCATAGGAACATAGATCCCAGTTAGGGAATGGGAGCCCAGATGGGCCAGTAACCATAGGAACATAGAGCCCAGTTAGGGAATGGGAGCCCAGATGGGCCAGTAACCATAGGAACATAGAGCCCAGTTAGGGAATGGGAGCCCAGATGGGCCAGTAACCATAGGAACATAGAGCCCGGTTAGGGAATGGGAGCCCAGATGGGCCAGTAACCATAGGAACATAGATCCCAGTTAGGGAATGGGAGCCCAGATGGGCCAGTAACCATAGGAACATAGAGCCCGGTTAGGGAATGGGAGCCCAGATGGGCCAGTAACCATAGGAACATAGAGCCCGGTTAGGGGATGGGAGCCCAGATGGGCCAGTAACCATAGGAACATAGAGCCCAGTTAGGGAATGGGAGCCCAGATGGGCCAGTAACCATAGGAACATAGAGCCCGGTTAGGGGATGGGAGCCCAGATGGGCCAGTAACCATAGGAACATAGAGCCCAGTTAGGGAATGGGAGCCCAGATGGGCCAGTAACCATAGGAACATAGAGCCCGGTTAGGGGATGGGAGCCCAGATGGGCCAGTAACCATAGGAACATAGAGCCCGGTTAGGGAATGGGAGCCCAGATGGGCCAGTAACCATAGGAACATAGAGCCCGGTTAGGGAATGGGAGCCCAGATGGGCCAGTAACCATAGGAACATAGAGCCCGGTTAGGGAATGGAAGCCCAGATGGGCGAATAACCATAGGAATATAGAGCCCGGTTAGGGAATGGGAGCCCAGATGGGCCAGTAACCATAGGAACATAGAGCCCAGTTAGGGAATGGGAGCCCAGATGGGCCAGTAACCATAGGAACATAGAGCCCGGTTAGGGGATGGGAGCCCAGATGGGCCAGTAACCATAGGAACATAGAGCCCGGTTAGGGAATGGGAGCCCAGATGGGCCAGTAACCATAGGAACATAGAGCCCGGTTAGGGAATGGGAGCCCAGATGGGCCAGTAACCATAGGAACATAGAGCCCGGTTAAGGAATGGAAGCCCAGATGGGCGAATAACCATAGGAATATAGAGCCCAGTTAGGGGATGGGAGCCCAGATGGGCCAGTAACCATAGGAACATAGAGCCCAGTTAGGGGATGGGAGCCCAGATGGGCCAGTAACCATAGGAACATAGAGCCCGGTTAGGGGATGGGAGCCCAGATGGGCCAGTAACCATAGGAACATAGAGCCCGGTTAGGGGATGGGAGCCCAGATGGGCCAGTAACCATAGGAACATAGAGCCCGGTTAGGGAATGGGAGCCCAGATGGGCCAGTAACCATAGAAACATAGAGCCCGGTTAGGGAATGGGAGCCCAGATGGGCCAGTAACCATAGGAACATAGAGCCCGGTTAGGGAATGGGAGCCCAGATGGGCCAGTAACCATAGGAACATAGAGCCCGGTTAGGGAATGGGAGCCCAGATGGGCCAGTAACCATAGGAACATAGAGCCCAGTTAGGGGATGGGAGCCCAGATGGGCCAGTAACCATAGGAACATAGAGCCCAGTTAGGGGATGGGAGCCCAGATGGGCCAGTAACCATAGGAACATAGAGCCCGGTTAGGGGATGGGAGCCCAGATGGGCCAGTAACCATAGGAACATAGAGCCCGGTTAGGGAATGGGAGCCCAGATGGGCCAGTAACCATAGGAACATAGAGCCCGGTTAGGGGATGGGAGCCCAGATGGGCCAGTAACCATAGGAACATAGAGCCCAGTTAGGGGATGGGAGCCCAGATGGGCCAGTAACCATAGGAACATAGAGCCCAGTCAGGGGATGGGCGCCCAGATGGGCCAGTAACCATAGGAACATAGAGCCCAGTTAGGGGATGGGAGCCCAGATGGGCCAGTAACCATAGGAACATAGAGCCCAGTTAGGGGATGGGAGCCCAGATGGGCCAGTAACCATAGGAACATAGAGCCCAGTTAGGGGATGGGAGCCCAGATGGGCCAGTAACCATAGGAACATAGAGCCCAGTTAGGGGATGGGAGCCCAGATGGGCCAGTAACCATAGGAACATAGAGCCCAGTTAGGGGATGGGAGCCCAGATGGGCCAGTAACCATAGGAACATAGAGCCCAGTTAGGGAATGGGAGCCCAGATGGGCCAATAACCATAGGAACATAGAGCCCAGTTAGGGGATGGGAGCCCAGATGGGCCAATAACCATAGGAACATAGAGCCCAGTTAGGGGATGGGAGCCCAGATGGGCCAATAACCATAGGAACATAGATCCCAGTTAGGGGATGGGAGCCCAGATGGGCCAGTAACCATAGGAACATAGAGCCCAGTTAGGGGATGGGAGCCCAGATGGGCCAGTAACCATAGGAACATAGAGCCCAGTTAGGGGATGGGAGCCCAGATGGGCCAATAACCATAGGAACATAGAGCCCAGTTAGGGGATGGGAGCCCAGATGGGCCAATAACCATAGATACACAGAACCAGCAATGGTTTCAAGTAAGTTGGGGGAGGGAAGTGTTATACAGTGAGAGATCAGTACTTTGGTGCCAGTGTATATCTGTAGGTGTTACTGGGCCGTTATTGGACCTGAGAGCTAATGGCGTTGTCTCCTCCCCCCGTAGCTGTCGTTACTGGAATCCAAGCTGCTGGCGGAGCTGCCGGATGGAGCGCGGGTGGTGGCCGGACGCTTTCCCCTCCCTACATGGACTCCCACCCACACTATAGGGGATGGGGCAGATAGGGCATGGGCTTATGATATTCAGAGCATCAGGGAATCAGCGGGGGGCAGGCAGGCAGGGACCCTAGTATGAGGGTAAGTGTAACCCCCAGGCATTATCCTTATACACCCAGTAGCCATAATGGTGGGACAGGAAGCTGTAATAGGGAGATGGGAGAGGGACCAGCTTTGGGTCAGTACCTCGGGTCATACTGCTCCCCAGCTCCTTTATTTCTGCACTCATAATATTAAGGGGGCACAGAATCCTCGGGTTTAGTGAACCCCCAAACCCTAATGAGCGAGATCCACAAGAATCTAATCCTTATCCCTGTCCGGCGCTCAGAACTCCAAAAAGGATTGGTCCAAATCCCAACTTATTGTACAGCGCTGCGGAATATGTTGGCGCTTTATAAATAAATGTTAATAATAATAATAATAACCCGAAACTGGGACCCAGGCTATGAAGGGTAAAAAGGAGGCAGAAACGTATCGATGTTTTATTTCTGTACAAAATGGGGTTTTAACCCACATATATTTATTGTTGTTCAGCAAATCTCTCATATAAATATGTTCTGTTGGTATTGGGTCGCTGGCTGAGATGTATATATGTGTGTGTGTGTAATGTTCTGTTGGTATTGGGTCAGTCGCTGGCTGAGATGTATATATATATATATGTGTGTGTGTGTAATGTTCTGTTGGTATTGGGTCAGTCGCTGGCTGAGATGTATATATATATGTGTGTGTGTGTAATGTTCTGTTGGTATTGGGTCAGTCGCTGGCTGAGATGTATATATATATGTGTGTGTGTGTAATGTTCTGTTGGTATTGGGTCAGTCGCTGGCTGAGATATATATATATGTGTGTGTAATGTTCTGTTGGTATTGGGTCAGTCGCTGGCTGAGATGTATATATATATATGTGTGTGTATGTAATGTTCTGTTGGTATTGGGTCAGTCGCTGGCTGAGATATATATATATATATGTGTGTGTGTGAGATTCTAGGGGATCATATACATATGGAAAGTTCTGTTGGTATTGGGTCAGTCACTTGCTGTGTCTGACACCGGGGGGCAATTGGGTTGGAGGAATACACAGTTAGAATGAGGCTGCAGTACCAATTATGCCCACTAGGCGATATCTCACATCTCGTGGCTGTTTCGTCGGACAGCTCTGCTGAGGAATGGCTGGGGGGCATCGGCACTAACAGCTCTCGGCCCTTCGCTCCCCAGGAGTTTCCGTAGGCGCATAATCTCCTGCTTGTACCTGTGGGGGGGGCGAGACCAGGCCGTGAGTTTATGGCTTTTATTGGACTATTGGCAGCACCTACCCAGTATCTAGTGAGCCCAATCCTCATCTCCCAGTCCAGCCTACCTTGGGCTGCTAAGGGTATATCCAAGAGTCAGACTGGCCAGTCTCTTGGCTAGTGTGAGGGGAACATGGGCCAACCCAGAGGCACGGGTTCCCTTTAGCTGGATAGGAGAGGCACCCACCTTGCCAGATGTTTGTCCACATAGTCCTGTAGTTCCGCTACTTGCTCCTCTGCCACTAGTGCCCTGGACAGCAGTTGGCTCCTCTCCTTCTCCAGTTCCTCCTGGGGGAAACCATACAACACTTATCCTCTCTGGTTCTTCCACCCCCTGGAGCCCGCCCATGGTACTACAGTTCCTTGTTCAGGAATCTTCGGGGGGTTTCCGAATATTGGATGAGGGGTGTTACCCTGACTGCCCCGTAGGGTGAGATTGGCCTAGAAATTCCCACAAGCGTATTCTGAGGGTCCAGTTTGGTGAGATTTGGGGCAAACAGAGATTTGTTACCCTTGAACTAAATACATATGACCCCATTGTTACCCCAAAACATTACAGTATAATACAGGGCTTATCGGCACATTGGACTCTCATGGTCCGTGGACCAGTCCTGCCAATCTCAGGGGCTGATGGCCAAGATGGCCAGGGGCTGAAGACCAAGATGGCTCCCTACCTGCGTGTTGTGAGTGAATTCTCGCAGTTGCTTTCGAATCTCCGCCCAACTTTCTTCATTTAGCGCCCCATTGTGTTCCACGCTGGCGAATGAAGGAGAAGTATGAGCATTGAACCCCAAACCCATGAAGGCCCTGCACCCCTTCCCAGCCAGGAGACCCTCAGCTTCTACTCCAAGACCCCTTGGTGATCTCTCATGGTCCATGATAACCTTCACTTCTCTCGCCCTCTATAGGAAAATGTGGGGCTCATTTACATCCCCAAGTGCTCCCACAATGCAATGCAACACCATCCGAGTGGCATCTGCGTCTGCTGACACAAGGACTGAGCTAAATGTTCTATGGTCCTGTCCTCTGTAATACTTACTGCTGATTGGCTGTCCCAGTGTCTCCCAGCCTCTTCTGAAGGAAAAGAGAAAGCTTGGTGAGCAAAGGGTTACACAGTGACATACACAGATCATAATGCAGTATTCTGCCCCATTATGGGGGCAAACTGAGGGGTATTGCAAGGGATGGAACGGATAATGGTTAAAGGGGAAACTAAACCCTGCGGCACAGCGCGGCTCAACCAAACGTTACTCAGCTGTTGCCGGACTACAAATCCCAGCATAATGTAACATATAATGAAGGGTGAGGCATGCTGGGAGCTGTAGTCCAGCAACATCAGGGCTGTATTCTTAAAGCAATATTGCACAATAAAACTTTCCCAGCTCAATAGGCAGCATTGAAATGCAAAAGAATCCTCCAATGAGAATCCCAGCTGATGTGAGTAAATCCGGCTCCCTGTTCTCTGTTCCTGCAATTGGAGTTGGGAGCAATAAGCACAGTTTCCCAGCACTGAACAAGTCTGTCCCTTTATCCCCATGTCTGATTCCTGTGCCATATAATGAGGGGAAAATGCCATCATTATCTCTATATGTAAGGTACCAGCAAGGGGCCTGACACAGGGAATCAGCATTCTCATTGGTCACTTCTCTTGCATCTATAATAAGGTTTTTGGACAGTAGAATTCTCATTGGTGGATTTCCTTGCATCTATAATGACATTTTTCAGCAACTTCTATAGCAACACTAGGGGGCGCAGTGGGACAGTGTTATAGTTGGGTTTGTATCCCCTTTAATGGGACAGCAGCAAAGGATTCTGGGCAGTGAGTTCGTGCATAAGGATTTACAGCAGGGAAGGTATCAGACAGAAAGTCCAATTCACTCGCCTTCTCCTTTAAATCCCGGACTTGGGTTTCCAGACGGGCTTTGTCCTCCCGCAGAAGGTTGAGCTCTTGTCCCGCCTGAGACTGCAGCTCGGGGTCAGTGATGGAGAAATGGTGCTCGGGGGGCCCGGGGTCCGTGTCCTGGTTCCCTGATGCCATCATTTGCTCCCGCTGCATTCTGGGCCAAAAAATCCCTTCACTTCAGTCTAGTTGAACATATGCCAGGTACATTCATATGTACTGTTTATACTGGTAGCCCCTGGGCTAGTACTAATACCCACTGATTAGCCCTCAGCTTCAGTTTATTTCCAGTGATTAGCCCTGGGCTAGTACTTATACCCACTGATTAGCCCTCAGCTTCAGTTTATTTCCAGTGATTAGCCCTGGGCTAGTACTTATACCCACTGATTAGCCCTCAGCTTCAGTTTATTTCCAATGATTAGCCCTGGGCTAGTACTAATACCCACTGATTAGCCCTCAGCTTCAGTTTATTTCCAATGATTAGCCCTGGGCTAGTACTAATACCCACTGATTAGCACTCAGCTTCAGTTTATTTCCAGTGATTAGCCCTGGGCTAGTACTTATACCCACTGATTAGCCCTCAGCTTCAGTTTATTTCCAATGATTAGCCCTAGGCTAGTACTTATACCCACTGATTAGCCCTCAGCTTCAGTTTTTTTCCAATTATTAGCCCTGGGCTAGTACTTATACCCACTGATTAGCCCTCAGCTTCAGTTTATTTCCAATGATTAGCCCTGGGCTAGTACTTATACCCACTGATTAGCCCTCAGCTTCATTTTTTTCCAATTATTAGCCCTGGGCTAGTACTTATACCCACTGATTAGCCCTCAGCTTCAGTTTATTTCCAATGATTAGCCCTGGGCTAGTACTTATACCCACTGATTAGCCCTCAGCTTCAGTTTTTTCCAATTATTAGCCCTGGGCTAGTACTTATACCCACTGATTAGCCCTCAGCTTCAGTTTATTTCCAATTATTAGCCCTGGGCTAGTACTTATACCCACTGATTAGCCCTCAGCTTCAGTTTATTTCCAATGATTAGCCCTGGGCTAGTACTTATACCCACTGATTAGCCCTCAGCTTCAGTTTATTTCCAGTGATTAGCCCTGGGCTAGTACTTATACCCACTAATTAGCCCTCAGCTTCAGTTTATTCCAATGATTAGCCCTGGGCTAGTACTAATACCCACTGATTAGCCCTCAGCTTCAGTTTATTTCCAGTGATTAGCCCTGGGCTAGTACTTATACCCACTGATTAGCCCTCAGCTTCAGTTTATTTCCAGTGATTAGCCCTGGGCTAGTACTTATACCCACTGATTAGCCCTCAGCTTCAGTTTATTTCCAATGATTAGCCCTGGGCTAGTACTTATACCCACTGATTAGCCCTCAGCTTCAGTTTTTTTCCAATTATTAGCCCTGGGCTAGTACTTATACCCACTGATTAGCCCTCAGCTTCAGTTTATTTCCAATGATTAGCCCTGGGCTAGTACTAATACCCACTGATTAGCCCTCAGCTTCAGTTTATTTCCAGTGATTAGCCCTGGGCTAGTACTTATACCCACTGATTAGCCCTCAGCTTCAGTTTATTTCCAGTGATTAGCCCTGGGCTAGTACTTATACCCACTGATTAGCCCTCAGCTTCAGTTTTTTTCCAATTATTAGCCCTGGGCTAGTACTTATACCCACTGATTAGCCCTCAGCTTCAGTTTATTTCCAATGATTAGCCCTGGGCTAGTACTTATACCCACTGATTAGCCCTCAGCTTCATTTTTTTTCCAATTATTAGCCCTGGGCTAGTACTTATACCCACTGATTAGCCCTCAGCTTCAGTTTATTTCCAATGATTAGCCCTGGGCTAGTACTTATACCCACTGATTAGCCCTCAGCTTCAGTTTTTTCCAATTATTAGCCCTGGGCTAGTACTTATACCCACTGATTAGCCCTCAGCTTCAGTTTATTTCCAATGATTAGCCCTGGGCTAGTACTTATACCCACTGATTAGCCCTCAGCTTCAGTTTATTTCCAGTGATTAGCCCTGGGCTAGTACTAATACCCACTGATTAGCCCTCAGCTTCAGTTTATTTCCAGTGATTAGCCCTGGGCTAGTACTTATACCCACTCATTAGCCCTCAGCTTCAGTTTATTTCCAATGATTAGCCCTGGGCTAGTACTAATACCCACTGATTAGCCCTCAGCTTCAGTTTATTTCCAGTGATTAGCCCTGGGCTAGTACTTATACCCACTGATTAGCCCTCAGCTTCAGTTTATTTCCAGTGATTAGCCCTGGGCTAGTACTTATACCCACTGATTAGCCCTCAGCTTCAGTTTATTTCCAATGATTAGCCCTGGGCTAGTACTTATACCCACTGATTAGCCCTCAGCTTCAGTTTTTTTCCAATTATTAGCCCTGGGCTAGTACTTATACCCACTGATTAGCCCTCAGCTTCAGTTTATTTCCAATGATTAGCCCTGGGCTAGTACTAATACCCACTGATTAGCCCTCAGCTTCAGTTTATTTCCAGTGATTAGCCCTGGGCTAGTACTTATACCCACTGATTAGCCCTCAGCTTCAGTTTATTTCCAGTGATTAGCCCTGGGCTAGTACTTATACCCACTGATTAGCCCTCAGCTTCAGTTTATTTCCAATGATTAGCCCTGGGCTAGTACTTATACCCACTGATTAGCCCTCAGCTTCAGTTTATTTCCAATGATTAGCCCTGGGCTAGTACTAATACCCACTGATTAGCCCTCAGCTTCAGTTTATTTCCAGTGATTAGCCCTGGGCTAGTACTTATACCCACTGATTAGCCCTCAGCTTCAGTTTATTTCCAGTGATTAGCCCTGGGCTAGTACTTATACCCACTGATTAGCCCTCAGCTTCAGTTTATTTCCAATGATTAGCCCTGGGCTAGTACTAATACCCACTGATTAGCCCTCAGCTTCAGTTTATTTCCAATGATTAGCCCTGGGCTAGTACTTATACCCACTGATTAGCCCTCAGCTTCAGTTTATTTCCAATGATTAGCCCTGGGCTAGTACTTATACCCACTGATTAGCCCTCAGCTTCAGTTTATTTCCAATGATTAGCCCTGAGCTAGTACTAATACCCACTGATTAGCACTCAGCTTCAGTTTATTTCCAGTGATTAGCCCTGGGCTAGTACTTATACCCACTGATTAGCCCTCAGCTTCAGTTTATTTCCAATGATTAGCCCTAGGCTAGTACTTATACCCACTGATTAGCCCTCAGCTTCAGTTTTTTTCCAATTATTAGCCCTGGGCTAGTACTTATACCCACTGATTAGCCCTCAGCTTCAGTTTATTTCCAATGATTAGCCCTGGGCTAGTACTTATACCCACTGATTAGCCCTCAGCTTCATTTTTTTTCCAATTATTAGCCCTGGGCTAGTACTTATACCCACTGATTAGCCCTCAGCTTCAGTTTATTTCCAATGATTAGCCCTGGGCTAGTACTTATACCCACTGATTAGCCCTCAGCTTCAGTTTTTTCCAATTATTAGCCCTGGGCTAGTACTTATACCCACTGATTAGCCCTCAGCTTCAGTTTATTTCCAATGATTAGCCCTGGGCTAGTACTTATACCCACTGATTAGCCCTCAGCTTCAGTTTATTTCCAGTGATTAGCCCTGGGCTAGTACTAATACCCACTGATTAGCCCTCAGCTTCAGTTTATTTCCAGTGATTAGCCCTGGGCTAGTACTTATACCCACTAATTAGCCCTCAGCTTCAGTTTATTTCCAATGATTAGCCCTGGGCTAGTACTAATACCCACTGATTAGCCCTCAGCTTCAGTTTATTTCCAGTGATTAGCCCTGGGCTAGTACTTATACCCACTGATTAGCCCTCAGCTTCAGTTTATTTCCAGTGATTAGCCCTGGGCTAGTACTTATACCCACTGATTAGCCCTCAGCTTCAGTTTATTTCCAATGATTAGACTTGGGCTAGTACTTATACCCACTGATTAGCCCTCAGCTTCAGTTTTTTTCCAATTATTAGCCCTGGGCTAGTACTTATACCCACTGATTAGCCCTCAGCTTCAGTTTATTTCCAATGATTAGCCCTGGGCTAGTACTAATACCCACTGATTAGCCCTCAGCTTCAGTTTATTTCCAGTGATTAGCCCTGGGCTAGTACTTATACCCACTGATTAGCCCTCAGCTTCAGTTTATTTCCAATTATTAGCCCTGGGCTAGTACTTATACCCACTGATTAGCCCTCAGCTTCAGTTTATTTCCAATGATTAGCCCTGGGCTAGTACTTATACCCACTGATTAGCCCTCAGCTTCAGTTTATTTCCAATGATTAGCCCTGGGCTAGTACTAATACCCACTGATTAGCCCTCAGCTTCAGTTTATTTCCAGTGATTAGCCCTGGGCTAGTACTTATACCCACTGATTAGCCCTCAGCTTCAGTTTATTTCCAGTGATTAGCCCTGGGCTAGTACTTATACCCACTGATTAGCCCTCAGCTTCAGTTTATTTCCAATGATTAGCCCTGGGCTAGTACTTATACCCACTGATTAGCCCTCAGCTTCAGTTTTTTTCCAATTATTAGCCCTGGGCTAGTACTTATACCCACTGATTAGCCCTCAGCTTCAGTTTTTTTCCAATTATTAGCCCTGGGCTAGTACTTATACCCACTGATTAGGCCTCAGCTTCAGTTTATTTCCAGTGATTAGCCCTGGGCTAGTACTTATACCCACTGATTAGCCCTCAGCTTCAGTTTATTTCCAATGATTAGTCCTGGGCTAGTACTTATACCCACTGATTAGCCCTCAGCTTCAGTTTATTTCCAATGATTAGCCCTGGGCTAGTACTTATACCCACTGATTAGCCCTCAGCTTCAGTTTATTTCCAGTGATTAGCCCTGGGCTAGTACTTATACCCACTGATTAGCCCTCAGCTTCAGTTTATTTCCAATGATTAGCCCTGGGCTAGTACTAATACCCACTGATTAGCCCTCAGCTTCAGTTTATTTCCAGTGATTAGCCCTGGGCTAGTACTTATACCCACTGATTAGCCCTCAGCTTCAGTTTATTTCCAGTGATTAGCCCTGGGCTAGTACTTATACCCACTGATTAGCCCTCAGCTTCAGTTTATTTCCAATGATTAGCCCTGGGCTAGTACTTATACCCACTGATTAGCCCTCAGCTTCAGTTTTTTTCCAATTATTAGCCCTGGGCTAGTACTTATACCCACTGATTAGCCCTCAGCTTCAGTTTTTTTCCAATTATTAGCCCTGGGCTAGTACTTATACCCACTGATTAGCCCTCAGCTTCAGTTTTTTTCCAATTATTAGCCCTGGGCTAGTACTTATACCCACTGATTAGCACTCAGCTTCAGTTTATTTCCAGTGATTAGCCCTGGGCTAGTACTTATACCCACTGATTAGCCCTCAGCTTCAGTTTATTTCCAATGATTAGCCCTGGGCTAGTACTTATACCCACTGATTAGCCCTCAGCTTCAGTTTATATCCAATTATTAGCCCTGGGCTAGTACTTATACGCACTGATTAGCCCTCAGCTTCAGTTTATTTCCAGTGATTAGCCCTGGGCTAGTACTTATATCCATGCTTATAAATGGGCAAGTCACCTTATGCCAACCACTGTATTTATAGATGTGGCACAATCTGGGGTAGGAATTGGCGCCCCCTTTGAGACAGATGTGGCACAATCTGGGGTAGGAATTGGTGCCCCCTTTGAGACAGATGTGGCACAATCTGGGGTAGGAATTGGCGCCCCCTTTGAGACAGATGTGGCACAATCTAGGGTAGGAATTGGTGCCCCCTTTGAGACAGATGTGGCACAATCTGGGGTAGGAATTGGCGCCCCCTTTGAGACAGATGTGGCACAATCTGGGGTAGGAATTGGCGCCCCTTTGAGACAGATGTGGCACAATCTGGGGTAGGAATTGGCGCCCCCTTTGAGACAGATGTGGCACAATCTGGGGTAGGAATTGGCGCCCCCTTTGAGACGGATGTGGCACAATCTGGGGTAGGAATTGGCGCCCCCTTTGAGACGGATGTGGCACAATCTGGGGTAGGAATTGGCGCCCCCTTTGAGACAGATGTGGCACAATCTGGGGTAGGAATTGGCGCCCCCTTTGAGACAGATGTGGCACAATCTGGGGTAGGAATTGGCGCCCCCTTTGAGACGGATGTGGCACAATCTGGGGTAGGAATTGGCGCCCCCTTTGAGACGGATGTGGCACAATCTGGGTAGGAATTGGCGCCCCCTTTGAGACAGATGTGGCACAATCTGGGGTAGGAATTGGCGCCCCCTTTGAGACAGATGTGGCACAATCTGGGGTAGGAATTGGCGCCCCCTTTGAGACGGATGTGGCACAATCTGGGGTAGGAATTGGCGCCCCCTTTGAGACGGATGTGGCACAATCTGGGGTAGGAATTGGCGCCCCCTTTGAGACGGATGTGGCACAATCTGGGGTAGGAATTGGCGCCCCCTTTGAGACGGATGTGGCACAATCTGGGGTAGGAATTGGCGCCCCCTTTGAGACAGATGTGGCACAATCTGGGGTAGGAATTGGCGCCCCCTTTGAGACAGATGTGGCACAATCTGGGGGAGGAGCTAGCCCCGCCCACTGCTGTACTCACCGGTACGCAATGAGCAGACTTTCATGCTTCCTGATGAGGTTCTGCATGCGTTTCTTGTACTGCCGCGCAGCCCCCGCCAACTGCTCCTCCCGGGACCGGTGAGAGGCCTTCATGTCGCTGAGCATACTGTCCACAAAGGCTTTTATTCTGCTGGAATCTGCCTGCGATTTGCCCCCGGCCCTCGCTGCCCCGTCCACATACTCCTGGTCAGGGCACAGACACAGATTCAATGAGCAGGGATTCAGAGCAGCAGTGTAGAACCATTCTGCCTCCCCCATTGTATGAACTGCCCTCTATGGGGGCATCTACTGGCATAAATATATACGGGGGGGCAGTAAGAGAACAGCGACTAAGCTGATAAAGGGAATGGGCTCAGTTATGGGGAAAGGCTGGCCCAGTTGGGATTGGTTACACTGGGGGGGGGGGGGCAGTTAAGGGGGGGTCACTATATATAAATATATAATGGGGGGCAGTAATGAAATAGAGAAAGTACAGGGAAGAGCGACTAAGCTGATAAAGGGAATGGGCTCAGTTATGGGGAAAGGCTGGCCCAGTTGGGATTGGTTACACTGGGGGGGGGGGCAGTTAAGGGGGGGTCACTATATATAAATATATAAGGGGGGGCAGTAATGAAATAGAGAAAGTACAGGGAAGAGCGACTAAGCTGATAAAGGGAATGGGCTCAGTTATAGGGAAAGGCTGGCCCAGTTGGGATTGGTTACACTGGGGGGGGGGGGGGCAGTTAAGGGGGGTCACTATATATAAATATATAAGGGGGGGCAGTAATGAAATAGAGAAAGTACAGGGAAGAGCGACTAAGCTGATAAAGGGAATGGGCTCAGTTATGGGGAAAGGCTGGCCCAGTTGGGATTGGTTACACTGGGGGGGCAGTTAAGGGGGGGGTCACTATATATAAATATATAAGGGGGGGCAGTAATGAAATAGAGAGAGTACAGGGAAGAGCGACTAAGCTGATAAAGGGAATGGGCTCGGTTATGGGGAAAGGCTGGCCCAGTTGGGATTGGTTACACTGGGGGGGGGGGCAGTTAAGGGGGGGTCCCTATATATAAATATATAAGGGGGGGCAGTAATGAAATAGAGAAAGTACAGGGAAGAGCGACTAAGCTGATAAAGGGAATGGGCTCAGTTATGGGGAAAGGCTGGCCCAGTTGGGATTGGTTACACTGGGGGGGGAAGGGGCAGTTAAGGGGGGGTCACTATATATAAATATATAAGGGGGGGCAGTAATGAAATAGAGAAAGTACAGGGAAGAGCGACTAAGCTGATAAAGGGAATGGGCTCGGTTATGGGGAAAGGCTGGCCCAGTTGGGATTCTTTATTGACCAGTAGTTCCTTCCAGCAGAAACAAGGGATCCATTCAGATTAGAGGAAAGGAGGTTCCATGATAAAGTGGGAGAGGAAAGAGCCACTGACTGCCAGTCACTTACTGCCAGATCCTGGATATAGCGGTTTAGCCGGGAGCGATATTCCTCATTGAGCTCCTTGAGCTGCAGCTGGAGATGGGAATTCTGTGCCTCCACCTCTTGCAATTGGCTCTGGGATGTCAGTAGAACCTGGGGAAGTAGAAGATACAGGAGACGGCTCTTCCCTTAGACAAACTTTAAGACTATGTCCAAGGGTTGGGATGGGGGGCACTGCTGACCCCATTTATGGAAATGATCTCCAGAGGCAGAAGAAGTCAACTTACCGCCATTTGCTCCGCCATCTTGTGCTGGGTGTTGCGAATGGCTCTTTTGGCTTCCTGTAGCTCTTTGCCCATTGCAACTCTGAGAGTAAGAAAATCTACTGAATGCCGTGCAGACCCCCAGACACCCCAATGTCTCCCATAAACCAAAGAAATCTCTCATTTAGTATCAAAGCATCCCCTGCACTCACATTCTTTCCTCCAGTCTCTGCTGCTGAGTCTCGTGAATCTTCTTTATATTGTCTATCTCCTCCCTGATGTGATCCTGGTTCCCCAGAAGCTGCAACGATACAATAAGAATTGTCAGACTCCAAATCACTGCTCTTTCCTCCATTTTGTACCACACCGATCAGATCTTGGGCCTTTGTGGCTAAATGACTTTTGTTTGTGGGGTGGGGGCAAATGCCCCCCATGTCTTATCTGATGGAACAGGGATGGGATAAGAGCAGCAGGCACTACAACAGGATTTGCTTAGCAAACTGAAGGCTCATTGGCCACTTGCACCATGTACAACGTAGGTCTAACCGCTGGCAGCCATATGTAGCCATAGAGCTGGCAGATAGGTGCCTTTAGCTCAGCATTTGGTAGCCTCGAGGAGCGATGGCACAAATACACAAACAATAACTGCCAACCTGGACCTCAGTCAGTTAGCTAATATTTGACAGTTTCATAATAATGACCTGCACTTTGTGGCCCCTGAGCCAATGTCACTGCCAGGAGAGGTAGAATTGAGCAGATATTGCTGTAAGGTGACACACGGTGCCACAAATGGACAAACTAAACCCTCGTACCCCATAAGTGACAAGCTGTATGCATGGGCCCTAACTCTTGGCCTTCCTGATGTGTATGGAGGTGGAAAAACCCTAGTGAAAAATTGTCTCCCCCCAACCTCCTCCCTAGAATAAACCAATTCAGTATCTCCCCCTGCCACAATATTAGCTCCTTGCACATAGATCTGGGTCAGACAGGCTTCATGCCCAAAGACTACTGATATAAACCTAAGAAGATGATTCCTTAATCTTCCCTAGATGCTGCACAGGCATTTGATTAGGCAAATTGGCCATATCTGTGGGAGGTCCTCTCCAAATTTAGATTGGACCCAACTTTATATGTTTCTATAGTTGCTATACTTGGCCTCAACGGCAAAGGTTAGAGCCAATGCACTACTATCAGGCCCCTTCCCGCTCTTTTGGGGCACCAGACAGGGATGTCCTCTCTCACCACTGTTATTTGCTGAACTGAACTTTAATAGATGGTGCCTGGGTCCTGTGGAGAAGAGGGTATCCCTGTAAAGCTGGTGACCTACTGATCTTTCTAGTAGATTTGGCCCTTCATTAAAGCCACAGACAATATTATCTACAACATTGGGAGGTTCTCAGGACAAATAAATCTTCCCTACACGAAGAAGAACCGACACCACTTCCACCCCTGCCACGGGACACCTCACTTGTATAAGTGGAGAGATTCTATCCTTAGGATTCAGATACATCCAGACCTCTCTGTTGTTCTATCCCATAACTTGGACCCAATATTGACCTCTCTAAATAACACTTTCCCTGTCTGGTCCAGATTCCAGATGGTGTATTTGCCCTGCTTCATATATGTCTTTCACAACACGGGGGGGGTACACCTGGAATGACCTTGTGTAATTTGACAAACTCTACTGTGAATTGGGGCTTTATGTATTACCTCATTACCTTATGTTAGATGGTGTTTGACCCTTACTCCAATAACACCCTATAGGTTCTGCTGGTTGGGTCATTGGAGGAACCTTCCATATAGGGCAGTTTCTGAAACTCCTGGCTGTGATGACAACCCCGTTAAAAGCATGGGTTTCATCTAAAACAGGTATTCCTTGCTCAATTTGGTTTGCCGGAGATCTTATGGACCCAACCCCCTGTGAGGACAGGTTTAACCATAGACATAAAAGCTTTAGGCCTACTGATATATTTAAGGCCTAGAACTAGCAAGAAGTTGCAGAAAATGTTTTGATCATCTAATATAAGTTGTTTACAGATAAGAAATGCTCGTTTGCTATAATTGCCGAATCATCTACCATCACCCCACGTTATCGGAGAACCCCCAGATGTCACATGATGTTTTGGAAAGTCCAGACTCCTGTTACCGCAAGAGGTCAAGCGTCAGAAGAAGCTTCACGGAAGATGACCTGATAACAATGGGAAGATTGGACTCTGATTGGACAAAGATAAGGGAGCGGCGGGGGTTGTTGGAAATCCCCCACTGATGGGTATAAAAAGTCATGATAGAATGTAAGCAATTTGGAAGTTTAATGTACAATTTTGTATCGTACATTGTTTCCCCATCAATGTAATTAAAAGCTTCTTTTGAACAGGATCCAGGTGGTGTTCTTGCGTTATTTAACCTAATTTTGGGCATCGCCATATAACACTGTATTTTCCTAATTACCAGACTTTGCCACTGATTGAATGACCTCTATTGGCCAGGGGAATTCTATAGAGTATGGTGGGAGGCAGGGCTGGGGGGGAAGTACCTTACAAATGGTACAGGGTCTATAGTCCGAGTAAGACTCTTCTATTGAGAACATGTCTTCTCTAGAGTTCAACCTGCTATACTAAACATAAGCGTGAAATCCAGGAACCTTGTTAACTACTCGTTACATTGTAACATCTGATAATTGCACCAAGCAGTGCTAGTCTGAATGTTTCCCTCCCCTATGTACCATAGTTACATAGTTAAGTTGGGTTGAAAAAAGACCATAAAAAAGTCCATGAAGTTGAACTCTTCCACCGGAACCCCAGTGTACATATAGTCTCACTCTCTTACAACCTATCTATACAGTCGCATAAATGTGTAACTGTTAGGTGTTATGAATCCAAAACTGCCAATGGTTTCCCTTGATCCCTTGGATACGTCTCTCTATGGCTTTTCTGGTGTCATTAGATAACAGTACGATGGACACAGGTTCTACCTTTCTGAAAGTGAATTTGATCGCTGCAACTTACATTTCTCTCCAGTTTCTGCCGTTCATATTCTGTAGCCACCACATCCTCAGGCTGAAAGATGAGAAAGATCCAGAGGTCATTACATCTCTAGTATAACTCAACACCTTGAGCCTAGGAATAACTATTGGCAGGGCTCACATACCTTGATGTTGCGGGCTGTGAGTCTGTTGACCATTGCTTTGACTCGCTCAAGCTCTGCTGTGGCTTCATTAACCAAAACTCGGGATTGGGAGTAGGTCTCATCTTGTCCCCTCTGACTGACTAAATTAAGAAGTTCCATGCTCAGCTCATCATTCTTAGCAACCTGTATGGCAAGAGTGTCAAGTAATATAGTTTAATCTAACTGGATGGTTGGCTGCCCAATGGCTTCTATATAGTGTGTAACAGGCACCAATAACAGAGAGAGAGAGAGAGAGAGGGGAAGAGTAATGTGGGTGAAAGCTCTGCATCACCTCCTTTTCATGCTCCTTGCTGAGGGCCAGGTAGTTGCTCTTCAGAACAATGTACTCGTCTGCAAGCTCTTTGCGGTTTACTTCAACTGTTTGCAGACGTTCTTTCACCGCTTCATGTTCTCCAGCCAGTTTCTCCTTCTGCAGTTCCAGCGACATCAAGCGGTTCTCTAGAGTCAAGATCTGCAGGGAGACAATAAGCAAAGGTGCTGGATCTGAACTGGAGCAGAAGCCCATCCCTTAATCCCTCTTGTACTTGGTCATTGTGGGTTCCCTGCCAGGTAACGCAATGTTAAAGGGAAAGTATTTGCTGACTCTCAATGGGAGGTCTCTTTAGAAATGTTTCTAAGAGTCCTTGGTTGTCTTGACTTTACCAAGCAAAAGAATTTTTAAAAATTTCTGTGATGCAAAGATAATTTCCTTAGTGCTGGGTTAAAGCAAACAACCAAGATGGCGGCCAAACACGGCAACATTAAGAAACATATTAATTATTATTTTTTAATTACAGTTTTTGCTTGTGGTTTATCCTAAGCAAAATGGTTTTCCTGACTGCAAATGCAGGATCAGCCATTGTATTAGGGTGTGGGTTACCCAAATTCTACTTTGCCCAAAATACCTCCAACATACAGTGTTCTTGAGTTCAAATGTCTCTGCTTCATAGTGCTCTCGTATCTTGTTTGTCTCAATCTGAAGTTCAATTAGTTCCTTAGAGATCTGCACAGAAAATATTCAGTTTAACTTCCAGTATTCCAGTGTCTGGGATGCAAATTTAGCACTAATCTACTCTGCTGTGTTGGGAGGGGACATAGAGTTGGTGGGAAGAGCAGGAGAAAAGAAAAGGACATGGAGTTGGTGTTAGGACCAAGGTAAGAGAAGAACATGTAGTTGATGGGAGGTGCAGGGAAAGAGTAGAGGGCATGGAGTTTGTATTAGGGCCAAGGTAAGAGAAGACAACATGTAGTTGATGGGAGGTGCAGAGGAAGAGTAGAGGGCATGGAGTTGATAGCAAAAGCAGGAGAAGAGAAGAGGATATGGAGTTGGTGTTAGGACCAAGGTAAGAGAAGAACATGTAGTTGATGGGAGGTGCAGGGAAAGAGTAGAGGACATGGAGTTTGTATTAGGACCAAGGTAAGAGAAGACAACATGTAGTTGATGGGAGGTGCAGGGAAAGAGTAGAAGACATGGAGTTTGTATTAGGACCAAGGTAAGAGAAGACAACATGTAGTTGGTGGGAGGTGCAGAGGAAGAGTAGAGGGCATGGAGTTGATAGGAAAAGCAGGAGAAGAGAAGAGGATATGGAGTTGGTGTTAGGACCAAGGTAAGAGAAGACAACATGTAGTTGATGGGAGGTGCAGGGAAAGAGTAGAGGACATGGAGTTTGTTTTAGGACCAAGGTAAGAGAAGACAACATGTAGTTGATGGGAGGTGCAGGGGAAGAGTAGAGTACATGGAGTTGGTGTTAGGACTAAGGTAAGAGAAGACAACATGTAGTTGATGGAAGGTGCAGGGGAAGAGTAGAGGACATGGAGTTTGTATTAGGACCAAGGTAAGAGAAGACAACATGTAGTTGATGGGAGGTGCAGGGGAAAAGTAGAGGGCATGGAGTTGGTGTTAGGACCAAGGTAATAGAAGACAACATGTAGTTGATGGAGTACATGGAGTTGATGAGTAAAGCAGGGAAAGAGTATAGAAGATGGAATTGATGGGAGATGCTGGGTGACAGATAAGGAAAATAATTTGATCTGTAAAGAAGGGAAAACATATGGAGTCTTGGTAAGAGATGAGGATCTAGAGAGATTATGGCCTTGGGCAGATATTTATTGTCCTAGTGTTATATCCTTTACTCCTACCTTGAGTTTTTCTTCCTCACTGAGTACAAGTTTGGAAGACAGGTCTGTCTTGGACCCGGCCAGCTTGCCCATCTTATCCTGTAACTCACCCAGCTTGGCATATAACCTCTCATTCCGATCCTGCAGCTGAACCTACCAGAGATACAATAGCACATCAATTCACCTGCTGTCGGCACGTAATGTCCCAATGGGGGGCTCGTACAACTGGAGCTCGAACCAATGGGGCTCGTACCACTGGGGCTCGTATCACTGGGGCTCGTACCAATGGGGCTCGTACAACTGGGGCTCGTACCAATGGGGCTCGTACCACTGGGGCTCGTACCACTGGGGCTCGTACCACTGGGGCTCGTACCACTGGGGCTCGTACCAATGGGGCTCGTACAACTGGGGCTCGTACCACTGGGGCTCGTACCAATGGGGCTCGTACCAATGGGGCTCGTACCACTGGGGCTTGTACCAATGGGGCTCGTACAACTGGGGCTCGTACCAATGGGGCTCGTACAACTGGGGCTCGTACCACTGGGGCTCGTACCACTGGGGCTCGTACCACTGGGGCTCGTACCACTGGGGCTCGTACCAATGGGGCTCGTACCACTGGGGCTCGTACCACTGGGGCTCGTACCACTGGGGCTCGTACCAATGGGGCTCGTACCACTGGGGCTCGTACCACTGGGGCTCATACCACTAGAGTGGCCTCTTTGGAGTCACATGGGAGAGAGTGTGGCACTAGACTGGCACGAGACTGGCACTGCTAGGTAGCGCCTCACTGTTTTCTGCACCCTCAGGGTTTAGATGTGAAAGTTTAATTTGTCATTTTCTTCAGGGCAGACATTCCCAATATAGCCCCAAGCCTACTAAAGTGGCCCATTCTACCAGTGTCAGTACCATTGCAAAGTCCAGAGGGGAAGCCAGAGGAATGGAGAATGTGGAGAATTCCAGGTGCCCAAAGATAGACCAATGGGGAGGAAGAACATACACAGGGGGATTGGGGAGACATAGAAAATGGAATTGAATGGGTTGAGAGAGAAGTAGGGAGTAGAATGGAAGGTGGGGAAAAGCAGAATGGAAGTGGGGGTACAGGCAATCAGCAGATGGCTATGGGTAAGGAGGAAAGAACATAGGTGATTTGGGGAGAAAGGGAGAGGGCAAATAGGCAGGAGCAGGGGGCAAGGAAGGGGGAATGGAAGGGTAGAGAAAGAGAAGCTGAGACCCCAATAGAAAGGAGATTGGGAAGGAACTGTAGGTGTGAGGGGGGGGGGGGGGGGGGAGTTAGGGGAAAGGAAAAGTAAGGGTTAAATTGCAATCAAATTCAAGAAGAGGAAAAGAAAATTGGAAGTGAAATGGTTCGACTCTTGTGTAACAAGGAATGGGGGTCACTAGGGATGGAGCCCCCCAGCAGATCCCCAGGTACCAGTCCCACCCTCCTGTCCCAGTAAGAGGAAGACTCTGCTGGGAAGAAACTGGCTGATCAGGTTTGGGCTCAGCATATTATATATATCAGTGCCGGGCACATTGGCCACGGCTGCTCACAGCCACTTACTGGCATTGAGCCTATTAGCTTCAAAACCTCTAGTTTGGAGGGTCCCTTGGTGCTGTAAACTGTGATGGGGGGGCTGCTAAATATAAAATCCCCCCATTACTTTCGGGTCACTCACATTTTCGTTGGTCAGTCTCCTGATTTGCTCTTTGAGGGAGGTCTCACCATCGTCTGCAGCATCCATCGCTGTTGCTAGCATAGGGGTCCTGGTGTGGGGGTAGGAGAGGGGCCCCGGTGTGTTTGTGGGTGAAAGAGGGGCCCGGTGTGTTTGTGGGGGTGAGAGTGGCCCTACTGTGGGGGTAGGAGAGGGGCCCCGGTGTGTTTGGGGGTGAGAGAAGGGCCCTAGTGTGGGGGTGAGAGAGGGGCCCTAGTGTGGGGGTGAGAGTGGCCCTAGTGTGGGGGTGAGAGGGGCCCTAGTGTGGGGGTGAGAGAGGGGCCCTAGTGTGGGGGTGAGAGGGGCCCTAGTGTGGGGGTAGGAGAGGGGCCCCGGTGTGTTTGGGGGTGAGAGAAGGGCCCCGGTGTGTTTGGGGGTGAGAGGGGCCCTAGTGTGGGGGTGAGAGAGGGGCCCTAGTGTGGGGGTGAGAGGGGCCCTAGTTGGTGAGGCTGGAGTTGCACCGGGAGCTGCTGGGAGAGGCAAGGGACTTGCCGGGTTTGTTTGCACACAGGTTGCTATGGCTCCGTGCTCCTATACACAGCAGTGAGCTACGTAGTGAGGGGAGGGCCCGGGGCTATTGTTTGCCTCTGTGTCGTCTCTGTCACTTCTTATTAGAGCGGGAACCTGAATCTGTAAAAACAAACTGAAATAGAGCCGATTGCAGAATGATTGGCAGCACAGAAATCAGTGCAGTCTGCAGCAGCACTTATATAGATCAGCTTATTTATCTTTCAGTTGTAACCAATAGCAACCATTTACCAGTCACAGAAAGCAACATTCTGATTGGTCTCTGTGGATTAATACTACTGAGTTAGTAAGGCATATTGAGTCCTGTGCCACAGAGCTTACACTCTATGTTATCTCTTACTGTATTCAGAGTTAGTAAGGCATATTGAGTCCTGTGCCACAGAGCTTACACTCTATGTTATCTCTTACTGTATTCAGAGTTAGTAAGGCATATTGAGTCCTGTGCCACAGAGCTTACACTCTATGTTATCTCTTACTGTATTCAGAGTTAGTAAGGCACATTGAGTCCTGTGCCACAGAGCTTACACTCTATGTTATCTCTTACTGTATTCAGAGTTAGTAAGGCACATTGAGTCCTGTGCCACAGAGCTTACAATCTATGTTATCTCTTACTGTATTCAGAGTTAGTAAGGCATATTGAGTCCTGTGCCACAGAGCTTACACTCTATGTTATCTCTTACTGTATTCAGAGTTAGTAAGGCATATTGAGTCCTGTGCCACAGAGCTTACACTCTATGTTATCTCTTACTGTATTCAGAGTTAGTAAGGCATATTGAGTCCTGTGCCACAGAGCTTACACTCTATGTTATCTCTTACTGTATTCAGAGTTAGTAAGGCACATTGAGTCCTGTGCCACAGAGCTTACACTCTATGTTATCTCTTACTGTATTCAGAGTTAGTAAGGCATATTGAGTCCTGTGCCACAGAGCTTACACTCTATGTTATCTCTTACTGTATTCAGAGTTAGTAAGGCATATTGAGTCCTGTGCCACAGAGCTTACAATCTATGTTATCTCTTACTGTATTCAGAGTTAGTAAGGCATATTGAGTCCTGTGCCACAGAGCTTACACTCTATGTTATCTCTTACTGTATTCAGAGTTAGTAAGGCATATTGAGTCCTGTGCCACAGAGCTTACAATCTGTGAGAGGATATTTAACTCAGAGAAACACTCAGCACCCTGTGCCCTTTGGCCGCTTGGCCGCAGGGGGAGCTCGGCCATATTTCTGAGAAATCTGATGCACGGGGAGAAATGACCACGAGGTTAAACAAAGACATCAGGGCAGCAGCAGGATTTAAAGGGCAAGAATGTCAGTGTGGCTCCGGGCCCATTGCTGGGGTTACCCATGGGGCAATAGCATTATAGGAGGAAGGGAAAGTAGAAAGGGGCAGAATAAGCCCAAGAATCATTGGGGAATATTTGCCCCATAAAGGTCCCAGCCTGTGGCCCTCTCCATGGTTCCTATTGGTTCTGACACTTGGTTGTGCTAATAGCCACAGCCAATAGCCAAGAGTCATAAGTAACTAAGTACAGCAAGTGGCTTATTCTTACCATGGCAACCTTATACCTGGGCAGTAACCCATGGCAACCTTATACCTGGGCAGTAACCCATGGCAGCCTTACACCTGGCCAGTAACCCATGGCAACCTTATACCTGGGCAGTAACCCATGGCAGCCTTACACCTGGACAGTAACCCATGGCAACCTTACACCTGGGCAGTAACCAATGGCAGCCTTACACCTGGCCAGTAACCCATGGCTACCTTATACCTGGGCAGTAACCCATGGCAACCCTACACCTGGGCAGAGTGTCTGTTAATTTAAAGGGAAAGAGTCAGAACATTTCCCATTCCGGTAGCATCATTTGTACAGCTGGCAGGCAGTGAATAGGTTAACATGTACAAGTGCAGCCCTGGGATCCAGTACCTTGTACTCCCACCTCCTTTTCCTTTTATAATTCAGCTGTCTGGCAACCAAATGGTTAATAAGGTTTGTTGCAATCCGTTGCTAGGTAGGGTGATCTAGGAGTGAATGGGTTAAGAAAGTGCATTCCTGCCAGCACCCAGTGTGCTCCAGCTGGCCCAGTGTGTTCCCTTATCAGTATCAGTAACCCGGCGCTGGCGCTGCTCAGTCCAGTCTGCTATGTGCCTGCAACTATGGGACCCACAGGAACAGGTAGGAGCCACAAGCACCCCCACCCCTTTCCTGCACCCAGGGGCCCAATAAGGGACACATATTCCTGGCTCCTTTCTTCCCTGAGATGCCTGATAAGAGCCACAAAGAACTCCCCTTTTACCCCCGAGGGGCTTGGCATGGGACTCAGAGCACTCCCCCTTTTCTTCCCCAAGGGGCCCAATAAGGGACAGTGTTACCTCTTCCTCCCCTAAAGCTCCGGCCATAGAACCTCCCTGTATAACCTGCAGCCTAGTGCCTTTATATGGGGGGCACAGAACCCCTCAGTGACTGCTAATATCCTTATCATTTACAGTAGGGGGTACATTATCCCTTATAATACATGAGTGATACTCAGAGTTCCCTGTATAACTCAGCCTGCAGCCTTGTGCCTTTATATGGGGGGCACAGAACCCCTCAGTGACTGCTAATATCCTTATCATTTACAGTAGGGGGTACATTATCCCTTATAATACATGAGTGATACTCAGAGTTCCCTGTATAACTCAGCCTGCAGCCTTGTGCCTTTATATGGGGGGCACAGAACCCCTCAGTGACTGCTAATATCCTTATCATTTACAGTAGGGGGTACATTATCCCTTATAATACATGAGTGATACTCAGAGTTCCCTGTATAACTCAGCCTGCAGCCTTGTGCCTTTATATGGGGGGCACAGAACCCCTCAGTGACTGCTAATATCCTTATCATTTACAGTAGGGGGTACAGTATCCCTTATAATACATGAGTGATACTCAGAGTTCCCTGTATAACTCAGCCTGCAGCCTTGTGCCTTTATATGGGGGGCACAGAACCCCTCAGTGACTGCTAATATCCTTATCATTTACAGTAGGGGGTACATTATCCCTTATAATACATGAGTGATACTCAGAGTTCCCTGTATAACTCAGCCTGCAGCCTTGTGCCTTTATATGGGGGGCACAGAACCCCTCAGTGACTGCTAATATCCTGATACACCTAACCCTAACCAGTGTATTAGGGGTCAGTCCTTGGCCCTTGTTTATTAATGCCCTGGGGGGGGGCATAGACAGTACTGTTTCTATTTTTGCTGATGACACTAAATTGGGCAAAACTATAAGTTCCATGCAGGATGTGCCGCTTTGCAGAGCGATTTGACAAAATTAGATAACTGGGCAGCAAACTGGAAAATGAGGTTCAATGTTGATAAGTGCAAAGTTCTGCCCTTTGGTAGAAATAATATAAACGCAAACTGTCTACTGAATGGTAGTGAGTTGGGGGGATCCTTAATGGAGAAGGATCTGGGGGTTTTTGTTGATAACAAGTTGTCTAATGCCAGGCAGTGTCATTCTGTGGCTACTAAAGCAAATAAAGTGCTGTCTTGTATAAAAAAGGGCATTGACTCAAGGGATGAGACATATTTTTGCCCCTTTATAGGTCCCTGGTAAGGCCTCACCTTGAGTATGGGGGGCAGTAACAGTGAGTATGGGGGGCAGTAACAGTGAGTATGGGGGGGCAGTAACAGTGAGTATGGGGGGGCAGTAACAGTGAGTATGGGGGGGCAGTAACAGTGAGTATGGGGGGCAGTAACAGTGAGTATGGGGGGCAGTAACAGTGAGTATGGGGGCAGTAACAGTGAGTATGGGGGCAGTAACAGTGAGTATGGGGGCAGTAACAGTGAGTATGGGGGGCAGTAACAGTGAGTATGGGGGGCAGTAACAGTGAGTATGGGGGGGCAGTAAACAGTGAGTATGGGGGGGCAGTAACAGTGAGTATGGGGGGGCAGTAACAGTGAGTATGGGGGGCAGTAACAGTGAGTATGGGGGGCAGTAACAGTGAGTATGGGGGGGCAGTAACAGTGAGTATGGGGGGGCAGTAACAGTGAGTATGGGGGGGCAGTAACAGTGAGTATGGGGGGCAGTAACAGTGAGTATGGGGGGGCAGTAACAGTGAGTATAGGGGGGCAGTAACAGTGAGTATGGGGGGGCAGTTTTGGGCTCCAGTCCTTAAGAAGGATATTTATGAGCTGGAGAGAGTGCAAAGATGTGCAACTAAACTGGTAAAGGGGTTGAAAGGGTTAAACTATGAGGTTAGACTGTCAGGGTTGGGGTTGTTTTCTCTGGAATAAAGGGGGCATGATTACTACATGATCGTACATTAGGGGGGGATCCCTGCTCCTGGTTTCAATGTATTGTTTATTCCAATACAGGCTTCATATCCCACGTTCTTGTGTGGAACATTCTGGTTTGTGGTTCATTGGAAGCCGAGCCAAGATCCCCGGAGCCAGCCCCATGCCCACCCCCCTGTGTGTGCAGTTACGACTACAGCGAGGAGTACAGTGTGTTCTGCAGCTCCCGCAATCTCACTCGGGTTCCTGAGCCGCCGCCTCCCGCTGCTCGGTCTCTATGGCTGGATGGAAACAACCTCACAACGGTGCAGGCTGGAGCTTTCAGGAATCTATCCCATCTGGACTTTCTCAACCTGCAGAGTAGCCAGGTGGCTAGCCTAGAGCAACAGGCCCTGCATGGCCTCAAGGCTTTGGCTCATCTCCACTTGGAAAGGAACATGATCAAATCATTAGCTCCAAGCACTTTCACTCATACTCAGAATTTGGTCTCCCTCACCCTTAACAACAACTTTTTGACCAAGATCGAAGACGGTCTGTTTTCTGGTCTCTCCAACCTGTGGTACCTGAATTTAGGTTGGAACCTGTTAGTGGTGCTTCCTGACATGGTTTTCCACGACTTGCTGAACCTGAGAGAACTGGTTTTGGCTGGAAATCGCCTTGTGTACCTGCAGCCTTCACTCTTCCTTAGTCTCGGGGAGCTAAAGGAACTCGATTTGAGTGGAAACTCGCTGAAAGGCATTAAGGCTAATGTGTTCACGAGGCAGCAAAAGACACACAAACTTTATCTTAACCACAACCACATTTCTACCGTTGCTCCGAGGGCTTTCTCTGGCATGAAGAACCTACGTTGGCTGGACCTGTCCCACAACCGACTGACCGCTTTGTACGAGGACACCTTTTTTGGGCTGCCGAGCCTCAATGTTCTACGTCTGTCTAATAATTCTCTCACAAGCCTAAGGCCTAGAATTTTCAAGGATCTCCAGTTCTTAGTGGAGCTCAACCTTGGGCAAAATAAAATCAAGATCCTCCTGGAACGTACTTTTGAAGGTCTCGCTCAGCTGGAGTTACTATCGTTAAACCACAATAACGTTCAGGAAATCCGCCCAGGGTCGTTCTTGGGGCTGCTTAATGTCGCAGTAATCAACCTGTCAGGGAACTGTCTCAAATCACTAGCGGAACACTGCTTTAAAGGCCTGGGGAAGCTTCACAGCTTGCACATGGAGAGCAGCTGCCTAAGTCACATCAAGCCACAGATGTTTGCTGGCCTCTCAAGTATCCGGAGGCTTTTCCTCCAAAACAATGAAATTGTGGCTATTGAGGATCACAGTTTCACTGACCTACACGGCCTGCTAGAACTGGACCTACGATCCAATAAATTAACCCATCTTACAACCAGATCATTTACAGGATTAAAGAACCTGTCGTATCTTCTTCTTTCTTCCAACCAGATTCTTACAATTTCTCCGGAGGTCTTCAGCCCAGTCCAGCAGCTCCAATGGCTTGATCTTTCAGACAACCAGTTAAAAGCCCTGACTGAAGATATCTTCTTGCCTCTGTCCTCCTTGCGATATCTCAGTCTGAAGAACAACTGCCTGAAAACCATCTCTGTTAACTTCCTGATACCTCCTCCCACCATGCAGCAGCTTTGGCTTAATGGCAATCAATGGGACTGTGGCTGCGCTCTGAAAGGACTACGAGACCTTGCTCTGAGGAACAGCACCATCGTCCCTCACCTGGTACAGTCAATATCAGAAGGCGACGACACTGCCAGTCCCGTCTATAATAACATCACATGTGCCAGCCCTCCGGAAGCCATGGGCCAGGACATACGGGATCTGAGTGAAGGCCACTTTGCCCACTGCTTGTAACCCTAAGACATTGGCAAATACAACCCACAGCTTCTATTGCCACACTAATATGTTGTTAGGATGAGGCCCAGCCGTGTAGAATAGCCAGTATGAGCTTCGCTAGATTCTCCAGACATGCCCTGTATATCAGACCCACGCACTGTGGCCGCGCTATGATGGTTACAGGGGAGGAGCCAGTGGGGGAAAGGGTGGAGCCTTTCATTAATATGAAGTGGAATATACAGGTAATTGAGTGTATATGTATATATCTGGCAGTCAAGATACTTTCTCTCACCATGCCCAAGGGGCCCACATGCAGAACAGTGCAAGTATTGTAAGTAGGGGGAATGGCAGAAGGGCAGTCATTGGCCCATCGTTCCCAGTATCACTGACAGTATAATGAGTAGAATACGACCCACAATACACATTGCCTCACTGTTGTCTTCTTTGTATTAAAAAATGAAATAAAAAGCTATTTACTGCCTGAACATTGCACCGGATTGTACCAAAATCACGTTTATAGGAACATATGTCCCAAAGGTGCCATTTATTATACAAGTAGCTAGTAGGATATCAGACCCCCCCCCCCTTATTTATGTACATATGTTCCATTCAGCCACAGTTAAGCTTTATTGGCCCATTCCAGCCCAGAGGCCACACAGACAGTTATAAAAGAACAATTTGTGGCCTTTATTCTCAGTAAATACGGGCACAGGACACTGTGAGACAATCAGCCAATCAGCATCAGGGCCAAGATTACATTTAACTCATTAGTTGCTGAAAGGAAAAAAAACAATCATTTACCAAAAGTTCATATGTTTCTCTTCCAAGAGTCAGGCCCCAGGAGATCTATGCGGAAGTGCCCACGGCTAATTATGGGTTAATTAGGGGTGGGCGTGGCCCTGCCAGTGAGAGGGGTAAGTAGCCAGCAGGGCAGATTGGGCACAGAGAAGCCAAAGCAGCGGCTCACACAGCTCAATAGACATTGCTGCAGGCACACACACACCTAGGCACACACTGATGCCACGTGGCACATAAAGCTGGCAAGGGGGCACTGCCAGGCAAACTGTAGTGTCATTCCCCTTCTGGGCAGTCACATAGAGAAAGAGACAGTCGGGTCCCTCAACCAGCTGCCGCGGAATGTGAAGGGTCCCAACGTTGGGCCAATTGATCCACATGAAGGAAATGGGGTTCCAGGGGCCCTTGCACTGCCCCTTGTGGGGCCGGAACCTGCAAAGTAGGAAAGAAAGTATGAGGGGCACAGCGAGGCAGTGGGTGGGGCACAGCACAGCAAGCCAGTGGGCGGGGCACAGCAAGGCAGAGGGCGGGGCACAGACAACATTCCCTTCACCCAGACTGAGCCTTAATGTGTATTTATATAGAAGAACTTACCTGTCACTCATCTATCCCAATGGAGCAAGCATCGGGGCCCAGAGCTGCAGGGAAACCAATGAGAAAAACCAGAAACAACTGTCAGTCCAGAACGCTCACTGAGCACCGACACCAGCCCTAGAGCGCTCACTCGGCACCAATACCTGCCCTAGAGCGCTCACTCGGCACCAATACCTGCTCTAAAGCGCTCACTCGGCACCAATACCTGCCCTAGAGCGCTCACTCAGCACCAATACCTGCCCTAGAGCGCTCACTCGGCACCAATACCTGCCCTAGAGCGCTCACTCTGCACCAATACCTGCCCTAGAGCGCTCACTCAGCACCAATACCTGCTCTAAAGCGCTCACTCAGCACCAATACCTGCCCTAGAGCGCTCACTCGGCCCCAATACCTGCCCTAGAGCGCTCACTCGGCCCCAATACCTGCCCTAGAGCGCTCACTTGGCACCAATACCTGCCCTAGAGCGCTCACTCGGCACCGATACCTGCCCTAGAGCACTCACTCTGCACCAATACCTGCCCTAGAGCGCTCACTCGGCACCGATACCTGCCCTAGAGCGCCAATCTCTTTGCCCCAACAGTGGGTTCTAGAGCCGATTTGAGGGGTTTGTGCCGTTACCTGTTCCCTCCTGGGTTCCCTCCTCCTTCAGTTCGAGGGCATCTGAAACTTCTTTGTGCACTTCAGGGGGGGACTGAATACGAGACCCTGGGGGAAGGGGGAGAGGGCAAATGAGGTTGAAATTCAATAAAACTGGGCATCCATGATGGATCAGAGTAGGAAGAGCAGACACTAACCTCGATGAGTAGAGGTGATCTCGGGTGTAGCAGTCACGTTCTGCCGAAGAGCTGACAGTTAGTGAAACGGAAACAGTGCAGGGCTCCTCCATTCAGAATAAAAGGCTGACACTTACCTCTGTGTGGGAGGGGTCTCTGCTGACCGACCCCAGGAGAGCCGGCCTCTCACCGTCAGATACAGCCGACACCTCTTCATCCTCCTCATGGATAGGCGACGAAGGGGAACGTAGACCACTGAGCAACATGAAAGAAGTGAGGCAGCGGGTGGATAAGGGGGACAGCAGTAACCCATTCAAGCCCTGGGGGGGGGTCACACTCACCTGTCGGTGCTTTTAATGTGCTTGGCTTTGTGGTGTGTGCTCTCTGGGGGGACTCGGGCTGGAAGCCCCTCACTGTAGGGAATTTCTTCATAGAGAGGAGCACTGGGTGGGGGGGAGCGCAGTCCATTCAAGGCTTCCAGCAAGGATATGGGTTCATACCCCGGGGGCAGGTTATCAGCACCCTGTGGAGTAATCACATGACAGCACTAGGCAACCTGATATGCTCAGATGCATTGCATCTTGGGGGGGCTTCAGTCACGTGGCTATGTGTGAGACACAGGGGTACCAGTGAATATGTGGGTCAGATACATTGCATCTTGGGGGTATCAGTCAGGTGGCTACTTGTGAGACACAGGGGTCCCAGTGAATATGTGGGTCAGATACATTGCATCTTGGGGGTATCAGTCAGGTGGCTACTTGTGAGACACAGGGGTACCAGTGAATATGTGAGGGGGTCAGACACACTGCTACTCGGGGGGTATGAGTGAGGTGGGTATGTGTGAGACACGGGGGTACCAGTGAATATGTGAGGGGGTCAGACACACTGCTACTCGGGGGGTATGAGTGAGGTGGGTATGTGTGAGACACGGGGGTACCAGTGAATATGTGGGGGTCAGACACACTGCTACTTGAGGGGTATGAGTGAGGTGGGTACGTGTGAGACACAGGGGTACCAGTGAATATGTGAGGGGGTCAGACACACTGCTACTCGGGGGTATGAGTGAGGTGGGTACGTGTGAGACACGGGGGTACCAGTGAATATGTGGGGGTCAGACACACTGCTACTTGAGGGGTATGAGTGAGGTGGGTACGTGTGAGACACGGGGGTACCAGTGAATATGTGAGGGGGTCAGACACACTGCTACTCGGGGGGTATGAGTGAGGTGGGTATGTGTGAGACACGGGGGTACCAGTGAATATGTGAGGGGGTCAGACACACTGCTACTCGGGGGGTATGAGTGAGGTGGGTATGTGTGAGACACGGGGGGTACCAGTGAATATGTGGGGGTCAGACACACTGCTACTTGAGGGGTATGAGTGAGGTGGGTACGTGTGAGACACAGGGGTACCAGTGAATATGTGAGGGGGTCAGACACACTGCTACTCGGGGGGTATGAGTGAGGTGGGTACGTGTGAGACACGGGGGTACCAGTGAATATGTGGGGGTCAGACACACTGCTACTTGAGGGGTATGAGTGAGGTGGGTACGTGTGAGACACGGGGGTACCAGTGAATATGTGAGGGGGTCAGACACACTGCTACTCGGGGGGTATGAGTGAGGTGTGTACGTGTGAGACACAGGGGTACCAGTGAATATGTGGGGGTCAGACACACTGCTACTTGGGGGGTATGAGTGAGGTGTGTACGTGTGAGACACGGGGGTACCAGTGAATATGTGAGGATTCAGACACACTGTTACTTGAGGGGTATGAGTGAGGTGGGTACGTGTGAGACACGGGGGTACCAGTGAATATGTGGGGGTCAGACACACTGCTACTTGAGGGGTATGAGTGAGGTGGGTACGTGTGAGACACAGGGGTACCAGTGAATATGTGGGGGTCAGACACACTGCTACTTGGGGGGTATGAGTGAGGTGGGTACGTGTGAGACACAGGGGTCCCAGTGAATATGTGGGGGTCAGACACACTGCTACTTGGGGTGTATGAGTGAGGTGTGTACGTGTGAGACACGGGGGTACCAGTGAATATGTGAGGATTCAGACACACTGTTACTTGGGGGGTATGAGTGAGGTGGGTACGTGTGAGACACGGGGGTACCAGTGAATATGTGGGGGTCAGACACACTGCTACTAGGGGGGTATGAGTGAGGTGGGTACGTGTGAGACACGGGGGTACCAGTGAATATGTGAGGGGGTCAGACACACTGTTACTTGGGGGGTATGAGTGAGGTGGGTACGTGTGAGACACGGGGGTACCAGTGAATATGTGAGGGGGTCAGACACACTGTTACTTGGGGGGTATGAGTGAGGTGGGTACGTGTGAGACACGGGGGTACCAGTGAATATGTGAGGGGGTCAGACACACTGCTACTTGGGGGGTATGAGTGAGGTGGGTACGTGTGAGACACAGGGGTCCCAGTGAATATGTGGGGGTCAGACACACTGCTACTTGGGGTGTATGAGTGAGGTGTGTACGTGTGAGACACGGGGGTACCAGTGAATATGTGGGGGTCAGACACACTGCTACTAGGGGGGTATGAGTGAGGTGGGTACGTGTGAGACACGGGGGTACCAGTGAATATGTGAGGGGGTCAGACACACTGTTACTTGGGGGGTATGAGTGAGGTGGGTACGTGTGAGACACGGGGGTACCAGTGAATATGTGGGGGTCAGACACACTGCTACTTGGGGGGTATGAGTGAGGTGTGTACGTGTGAGACACGGGGGTACCAGTGAATATGTGAGGGGGTCAGACACACTGCTACTTGAGGGGTATGAGTGAGGTGGGTACGTGTGAGACACAGGGGTACCAGTGAATATGTGAGGATTCAGACACACTGCTACTTGGGGGGTATGAGTGAGGTGGGTACGTGTGAGACATGGGGGTACCAGTGAATATGTGGGGGTCAGACCCACTGCTACTTGGGGGGGTATGAGTGAGGTGGGTACGTGCAAGTATCAGTAAGTGCCCCAGTGGGGGTCCCTGCAATACTCACAGTGCTGTCATCATGATCCAGGCTCTGAGCCAGAACAGGACTGAAGGAAATGGGGGGAAGGGGCCCCGGCTTTCTCCGCACAGCGCGGATCTGCAGAAGGGCACGGAACGCTGTATGGAAGAACACAAAGTAGGGAGCGAGTTCTCTGTTAGTGAGCGGAAGCTGCAAAGTTAGGCCTCACCCCCTGAATAGCCCCGTGGCACATTTGCCTGCTTGCCCATTTCCAGTGAGTAACGTGATCTGCAGGTCAGTGAACCCCAATATTTCATAGCAAACAGTACTAAGCCAACGGATCCGATGCTGGAACGGAGAGTTTATGGTTTCCTGACAAATCTCTGCTCATTTGGAATTCAATGCCAGTAACAGGTTAGTGGGCGAGGGGCCCATTGCACATTGCACCCCCTTTTCTTTCTCTTAGCAGTTTGGGGAGTAAGGAGCCCAGTTGCTGCAGTTATAGGGTTTCAGCTGCTCAACGTGTTGCCGGCAGCCAATCACAAACGTGCAGAGATTTTCCAGAAATTCTCAGTCCCAGCCCTGGATCTGTTGGCTATGTACAACTCTCTACTAAATATTGGGGTTCACTGATCTGCCAAGTACCCCATCAATGGGTGAAGTAAAACTCCCAGCAGCCCCTGCAAGCCCATGTAAGGGAGGCACTGAGACTGTGTCTGGCAGCTCCTATGTTTATTGATATACTGAGGTCCCCTTTGCCTCACTAGTCAGTCTCAGGCATGGACAGGGTTAAACACACTTATTTATACATGAAACAAGAATATTCATGTTCTATGTGACCCAAGGGACAGTCCCTTTGTGGCTGCACCGAGACAGTATTTCCTGGTACTCGTCTGTTTGTACCTCCTGTCAGGGAGTTAACGGCAGTGCTGTTTTGCTTTATGGCCGGGATGATGAGCACTTGGCCGACAGGAGGCTGCTGCTAAAGGCGCGTTACACGTTACAATAATGATCCTCTCTGCCACCACTGGTTACAGGAAAGATCGTTCAGCTCTTAATGGTAGTGGAGTGGACCAAGGGGGGTATAATGCACACAAACGGTTGTGGGACTCTTGCCCCGGTACTCACGCAGCCGGCAGATGGGGCAGTTGTTGGCCTGGTAGCGCAGGGTGTCGGCACAAGAGTTGCACAGACAGAGGTGCCGGCAGGGCAGGATGAGGGTGTCCCGCAGGTCGGACAGACACACCACACACTCGTTGCTGTTATCGCTGTTCTCATCATCCGACTGCTGCAGGGGAGAAGGAAGGGGTGACGGACTGATCAGTGAAAAGCCTACAGCACCCACGGGGTTAAAAGAGCATCACGTGACCATGTCTCACCTTTGTGTCCTGGTTATTCTTATTCTCAATCCCATAAATCTCCTGCAACAGGTAACTGACCCGATCCACCTGTAGGGTGCACAGTCCCATTAAACATCATGCCTGGGACTAACGGACCCCCCCCAACCCACAACCTGGACCCCAACATCACGGTCACTACTCACAATCTGCTTCTGCTTCAGGGGCTTCACTGAAAAACTGCCATCCACGTGCTGCACAGATAAACACACATGGGGGCACCATTACAGGGCAGAAAGATTAGAGGGGGCACTTGGCAGTATGTTGCTTGTGTAGCCTACTGAGTACCAAGGAGAGGGGCAGTAGGTAGGCAGGAGGGGGGCAGGAGAGGGCAACTGCAGGGGTACAGTAAATATCTCACCTTCTCGAAAGCCGCCAGGAGCACATGAGCGTGAGCAGATCCTTCTGTATAAAAACACATGGGGGGAGGCAGGTTAATTGTGACATTAGGGGGAAGGACTCGGTGGTGACGGGTCTGAGCACTTCTGGGAAGTTTATGGAATTCTATACAAAATAGGGGGGCACCATGGAGACACTGGGCTGCAGAGCTGATCTCTATGGCAAGGCAGGGGGGGCACCATGGAGACACTGGGCTGCAGAGCTGATCTCTATGGCAAGGCAGGGGGGCACCATGGAGACACTGGGCTGCAGAGCTGATCTCTATGGCAAGGCAGGGAGGCACCATGGAGACACTGGGCTGCAGAGCTGATCTCTATGGCAAGGCAGGGGGGCACCATGGAGACACTGGGCTGCAGAGCTGATCTCTATGGCAAGGCAGGGGGGCACCATGGAGACACTGGGCTGCAGAGCTGATCTCTATGGCAAGGCAGGGGGGCACCATGGAGACACTGGGCTGCAGAGCTGATCTCTATGGCAAGGCAGGGGGGCACCATGGAGACACTGGGCTGCAGAGCTGATCTCTATGGCAAGGCAGGGGGGCACCATGGAGACACTGGGCTGCAGAGCTGATCTCTATGGCAAGGCAGGGGGGCACCATGGAGACACTGAGCTGCAGAGCTGATCTCTATGGCAAGGCAGGGGGGCACCATGGAGACACTGGGCTGCAGAGCTGATTTCTATACACGAGGGGCAACATTAGGGGCAATAGATATTCTTACCTCCTCCCTCAGCCACCACAGCCTGGATAACGAGTGGAACGATCCCTTTGTCAAGATCAAAGTTCAGCTGCATAAGAAAATAAAAAAATCACGAGCTGATTGCTCCGGTGCTATGGCTAAATGGAAGGGAACCTTAATATTGGGGGGGGGGGGGGGGGCATAAAGGATCTAGTGATCTCTACCAACCTTCAGTTAATAATCAATGTACCGGGACCCCTGGGTAACTGTCCATAGTAGCATCTCATTCAATGTTTATAACAAGATACAGACACTTCTGTAAGGGCATTAACCCTTAATCAGCAGCTGGGAAATGAGGAATCGCTTGCTTCACAGGCACCAACCAATCCCACAAATGTATCAATAGAAGTGGCTGCACTGGGGAAGTGCAATATTTTGGGTACAAGGCACCGGTTCTTTTCCTTGCTGTAAACAAGAGGTTACAGGATCTGTGGGTACTAGGGGTACCCCAGTAAGCCTGGTGGTTAAGAAGATGTCATTTGTGGGTTGCGAAGGAAACTGAAAGGCATTGGGTGAAACATGGGCGGGGCTTAGGTATTGGGGTGCGTGGCTGGGGTGGCTCAGGGGTAATGCCCACATGTGCTGGGGAATTTGTTTCATTCATTCTACTTGTTGCCATGGCCCTACTGACCGGGGGAACGGGTGACTGATGTCCAGTTACCCTACTGAAATGTCTGTCTCATGCAGGGGCACAGCCGGGTCCCTCTCACACAGGGGCACGGCCGGGTCCCTCTCACACAGGGGCACGGCCGGGTCCCTCTCACACAGGGGCACGGCTGGGTCCCTCTCACACAGGGGCACGGCTGGGTCCCTCTCACACAGGGGCATGGCTGGGTCCCTCTCACACAGGGGCACGGCTGGGTCCCTCTCACACAGGGGCACGGCCGGGTCCCTCTCACACAGGGGCGGGGCTGGGTCCCTCTCACACAGGGGCGTGGCTTGGTCCCTCTCGCACAGGGGCACGGCAGGGTCCCTCTCACACAGGGGCACGGCCGGGTCCCTCTCACACAGGGGCACGGCCGGGTCCCTCTCACACAGGGGCGGGGCCGGGTCCCTCTCACACAGGGGCGGGGCTGGGTCCCTCTCACACAGGGGCGGGGCCGGGTCCCTCTCACACAGGGGCACGGCCGGGTCCCTCTCACACAGGGGCACGGCCGGGTCCCTCTCACACAGGGGCACGGCCGGGTCCCTCTCACACAGGGGCGGGGCCGGGTCCCTCTCACACAGGGGCGGGGCTGGGTCCCTCTCGCACAGGGGCACGGCCGGGTCCCTCTCACACAGGGGCACGGCTGGGTCCCTCTCACACAGGGGCGGGGCTGGGTCCCTCTCACACAGGGGCACAGCCGGGTCCCTCTCACACAGGGGCGGGGCTGGGTCCCTCTCGCACAGGGCGGGGCTGGGTCCCTCTCACACAGGGGCGGGGCTGGGTCCCTCTCGCACAGGGTCAGGGCTGGGTCCCTCTCACACAGGGGCACGGCCGGGTCCCTCTCACACAGGGGCGGGGCTGGGTCCCTCTCACACAGGGGCGGGGCCGGGTTCCTCTCGCACAGGGGCAGGGCAGTTGTCTGTGTATTCGCCCGGGATCACTGAGCACAAAGGCGGACTTACCTCTTCATCCTTCCAGTCGGAGAAGTCGATCTTGAAGGAGGTGAGAGAGAAGTGTTGGCTGAGGCCGCGCTTGTAATACACAGTCTGGGACTGCAGGGCGGGGCTGCGGGGGCTGTACCTGGGAGGGACAAGCACATTAACTATTCACACGCTGGAACCATTCACTGAGTAACAAACCCAAGTCATCTTCTCTGTCATATTTTGAGTCTGTTCAGGTTGGTTGGATAGCGCTTTTGCACCTTAATGTGCCAATGATTATCAGCTGGAGAGAGAGAGCAGGGCTGTGATTGGCCCATTACAGGGCATTCATCTTGAACCGGTGGAGCCCCCCCCCCCCCCATCCCTACAGCAAAGCACGATGGTGGCGTCATGCTCTGGGGCCCCTTTATCAGCAGGGTCTGGGGGGGGCAGAATGGATGGTGCAAAGCCAATCTGTTACCCTGCCCTAAACACCAGAGATAAACATCATGTGACCAACCTGGGGCAAATCCCACCGTACAAAGCTGGGGCACCAAAGGCCTTGCAGGGTGGGAACTGGACACAATTAGCAGATCTGCACCTTTTCTAACACAAAGTCACTTCATTTCAATACGAGATTTGTGACTCCAGAGACCAAGTCCTGTTGCCCCTGTGAGTAGTGGGAGCCCCCCGACTTACACTGCAACGCCCCCAGAGAACTCCTCGCTGGCCTGACAATATACGGTAACCGCCACACGAGCGTCGGCATCAAAGGTGAACTCCAGCCCATACAGAACCCGCGGAGTCCCCCCCTCCTCCAGGGGGCTGTCAGCGCCATCTTTATACCTGTAAATACACAGTGTAACGGGTGACTGGGCATCATGGGAAACGGCTAAGCCCAGTAGCAGCTGCGGGTTGGTTACCTGACCAGGCGCAGGGAGTCCTTGCGTATATTAACCAGGCTGCGGAGAGTTTTCACTGGCTCATGAGGGGCGGGGGTGAGGTACGGAAACTGAAAAAAAGGGGGTAACGGCAGTTATTTTCCCTGCACCCCAGTGTCCCCCCACCCCAGGGCCAGTGCAAGCCCCATAGGGCAAGAAGAACACTAGTGAAAGTATCAGTAAGCAAAGATAAAGCAGGGGAACCACAACCACAGAGGTGATATTACCCAGGGAACATTAAGGAAGGGGACCCCCCCACCAAGTTATTATCTCACCTGCACAGGCCGGTTCCCAAGGAAGTTGAGGTCACTATTCTCCCCAAAGAGATAACCTTCAGGGTGCGGGGTCTCGAACTTCTCTCCTCCCATAAAGAAGTGACTGGCAAAGTAGTTCCCTGCAAAGTCAATTATTAGAACGTGGGGACCCCGAGGATACAAACGCACCCCCACAAGAGAGTTGTATCAGTGCACTACCCCTGGACTTGCACAGTAACTGCCCCACCCAAGAGGCTTTATCAGTTTTACCCTGTTCCTACCCCCAAACACAGAGCTGGGTTAGTACCCACAGCCACGTTCCTACCCCCAAACACAGAGCTGGGTTAGTACCCACAGACACGTTCCTACCCCCAAACACAGAGCTGGGTTAGTACCCACAGACACGTTCCTACCCCCAAACACAGAGCTGGGTTAGTACCCACAGCCACGTTCCTACCCCCAAACACAGAGCTGGGTTAGTACCCACAGAAACGTTCCTACCCCCAAACACAGAGCTGGGTTAGTACCCACAGAAACGTTCCTACCCCCAAACACAGAGCTGGGTTAGTACCCACAGACACGTTCCTACCCCCAAACACAGAGCTGGGTTAGTACCCACAACCACGTTTGTGACATAACAAACTGTATAAGTTGGATGAAACCATGAGATATTTCTGTTTATGCTGAAATGTACCCCCTGCCCCCCCCCCACCTGTTGTAGCAAATGCATTGTGTAGGTTAATCTCATCTAGGTGTGTATTGTGTGTAGCCAGCCGGCTCTGTCTGGCCCTCCCCATGTAATTGCCCCTATTGTGAGGGCACACAGAGCCAGACCCCATAGTGACACAATACACATAGTTACCCCTTGTGAGAGCAGTGCTCTGTCTAGTAAATGCAAAAGACTGAACTGGGCATGCTCACTAGCTGGCTTCCCATAGGCCCAGTGGGATTAGCTATAATTGGCCCCTCTGGAAGCTGCCTTTGGGTTGGCAGAAGGAGTCAAATCCTGTTTTGGTTTTACGACAGGGGCTGTTCCCTTTCTGGCTACAAAGGTGGCTGCCAAGAGTTCCAAGGAGCCTTTTGTCTGGGGTGTAACCTTAGCTACGGCAGGACCCCCTCCCCTGTGTTCCCTGGAATCTACCTTAGCTGGGGCAAGAAGATTCCCCCCAACTGTGTGTATTTCCCTATTCCCTAAGGAACAAGAGTGCAGGCTGGCTACCACCTACTGGCTTATGGGAACCTGCTGATGGCTACTTGCCATTTCTCCAATAAACGCCTCATCCTGTGATACCAACTGTTTGCTCTTTGGGTCCTGCCCTATGTCTGGGAACTCACGGCCCTGAGGTTGTGACATAATTTGGTGGCAGCAGTGGGATAGGATCCCAGGACCCAAAAGGCACCATGAGCACCCCACCTGGATTCTACGCTGACCCATTGGATCTCTTCGCTTGCATGGATTACTCCTGGACTCCAGAGATCCCTACTGATCCCAGAGAGAGGACCCTGTTCTGGCTGAGATGTGAGTCACTGGGACTATCTGGGGATGAGGGCCTGGCATATGGAGTAGGGCAGTTAGTGGCAGGAGAGGCAGACCTGGAGGATGGGTACTATGTTCTGCAGCGCACCATGCACCAACCAGGTGGGAGATATTGGCACAGTCCCTATACAGTGCTCCCGCTTCCCTGTAGCTTGGCGGAATGGCACGGCCAATGGGAGAGGCTGGATTTCTGTGACTATAGCACCTTTGTGGGTAACCCAGAGGGGGAATTCCATACCCTCTATGCACAGCGCTTCTTTTATATAGGAATGAATGATACAGAGGAACGGAGGGACTGGCTTGCTGACCTGGTGTATCAGGAACTGGAATTGATAAAAGAGTATGGGAGTATCCAGGAATTGGAAAACCAACGCAAGGAAGCACTGAGGGTATGTGCACCATCTTTTTGTGGTTTTCAGCAGGCACAGCCATGTCTTGGTACTGTAGGTCCAAAAGACTCTCACTTACCCCCCAGTACAGTCAGTGCCGGGGTGGGGGAGGAACAAGAAGCTTCCCAAACAACTTTATTATGGTCCCCAAGGGAAATCCCTGTTTGTGAGGAGTTCAGTGGTTGTGTTACCCCTGAGCTGGTAGAACCGGAGAGTGGGTGCTGCCACTTTAAAGGCTTGGCAGAGGCTGAGGCCTCCCCAAGTGAAATCCCTGTTTGTACGGAGTTCAGTGGTTGCGTTGCCCCTGTGCTGGCAGAACCGGAGAGTGGGTGCTGCCATTTTAAAGGCTTGGCAGAGGCTGAGGCCTCCCCGAGTGAAAACCCTGTTTGTTTAGAGTTCAGTGGTTGTGTTACCCCTGAGCTGGCAGAACCGGAGAGTGGGTGCTGCCATGTTAAAGGCTTGGCAGAGGCTGAGGCCCCCCCAAGTGAAAACCCTGTTTGTTTAGAGTTCAGTGGTTGTGTTACCCCTGGGCTGGCAGAACCGGAGGGTGGGTGCTGCCACTTTAAAGGCTTGGCAGAGGCTGAGGCCTCCCCAAGTGAAATCCCTAATTGTGTGGAGCCTGGAGCTGCTCAGTTTGAAAAAATCTCCAAGGAGGGAAGAGATGAGGATTCCCCACTACCTGAGTTGTTGCTGGCTGGAGAGGAACAGGACCAAGAGGAAAGTATTGCTCAGGATTCCCCAATGTCTATCAGAGCAGTCAGTTCTGGGAGTGGAGTAAGGGGCACCCCAAAAGCACAACGTGTAACCAGGGCAGTTGTTCCGGAAACCCCCTCTGGCAGACAACAAGGCCAGAGAATTACCCCACAGAGAAATAAAACACTGGTGAGTCCCCGTGCTGTCCCTACAATATCTCCCAGATGGAGGGGTCCCCCATTGTGTAATGTTACAGGGACCGGGGCCTTGAGAGAGGTTGGGTGGAACTTAGAATTAAAGAAAATACAGGGGGATAAACATTTGTCTAATACTCTTTGGGGTCCACTGGTCATTGGGGTCACTTGAAGATGAGTCACCTTGACCTGACTGCTTGGGGGGGGGAATACAGACTGTACCACCTGGGATTGTTCCCTTCTCCCTGGAAGGCCCCTTTATTGTCCTGGAGGCCAGAACTGTGACATTACAGGGTCGTCCATATGGAGGAGAGAGGGTTAATGATGGCCGCCCTGAAATATCCCTCTTAGATCCTGTGGGTTCTGTTTACACCCCATCTTTTTATTCCTGTTTTGCCAATCTGCACCCCCCCAAGGAACTAAAGACTTTTGCTTTATGGGAATTGGCTAGTGAGGCTGCTGGGAACCTGTGTAGGCCCCCAGCAGGCTCACTATTTGGGAAGGGGGAGAAATGTGACATAACAAACT